>NC_053023.1:162837512-163064977 GCF_003073215.2 Triticum urartu | reverse complement strand
CATTGTCACTTCTGATGTGCCTTATCTTGGCGCCAAAATTGTTCATAGCTCGTTTGGCGAAGAGTCTGAAGACATCCTGCACTTCAGTCTTCTAAAGGATTATGTGCACCCCAAGTATATCTAGAATAATCATCAACAATAACGAAGCCATAGAGGCAAGCAGTAGTAGTTAGAGTTGAGTAATGAGTGGGACCGAAAAGATCCATGTGAAGCAGTTCGAAGGGTTGAGTAGTGGTCATGATTGTCTTCGAGGGATGTTTGGCCCTCGTCATCTTCCCTGCTTCACAGGCACCGCATATGTGGTCTTTCTTGAACTTGACGCCCTCGATGCCTATGACATGCTTCTTCTTCGCAAGGGTGTGGAGGTTCCTCATGCCAGCATGTCCAAGCCTCTGATGCCAGAACCAGCATTCTAAAGCCTTTGCTAGAAGACATACTGCAAGCTGTGGCCCTGCTGAGAAATCTACCACGTACAAATCATCTTTTCGATACCCTTCAAACACTAGAGACTTGTCAGATTCCATTAGTACAAGGCAACGATATTTTCCAAATATTACGATCATGTTCAAATCGCAAAGCATTGAGACAGACATTAAGTTGAAGCCAAGGGATTCAACAAGCATGACTTTATCCATGTGTTGATCCCTTGAGATTGCAACTCTACCAAGACCCAATACCTTACTTTTACCAGTGTCAGCAAATGTGATGTGGCTCTTGTCGGATGGACGTAAGGTTGAGTCCATAAGAAGACTTCTTTTGCCAGTCATGTGATTTGTACACCCACTGTCAATAATCCATTCTGAAGACACTGGTGTCGTACCCTACAGTGCAGTTAGGGGGATAGGCTTCACCAAGAGCATTGTGAAGCAAAAACATTTGACGAACCAGTGGGTTATGAAAGCTTAGATCCAAGTTAGGACTAATGGGGAGAGTAGCAAGCGATTCAGGTACGAAGTACATAGTAAGACCATTTGGGCATTTGATCTTGCGCCCTACAAGATGTTTAAGGTCCCCAGCAATAGCGTCAGACGATTTTGGTTTTCTGCTGGAGACCTTTCCCTGCAAAAGAGAGTTAAGCTTTCTTAGCCACCCACATCTTCAAGGGTGGCTTAGAAGCAATGAGTCTAAGTGCAGCATCTGAGAATTTTGGCTTTGAAGCCCTAGCAAACAGTCTTGCAGGCGGACAATAGTACTCATAAGAATAAGCAGAATAGTTCTTGGTCTTATGAACATGGCGGTTTGATGAACCGCTCCCATATTCATATGCCTGAGTATGGTTTCCCTGCAAAACATTTGCGTTAGTGCGACTCAGGTGAGTCTTCTGTCTGTATGAAGCCTTTGGACCGTATGGAGCCTTTGGTCTGAGGTTTGTCTTCTTCACGTGAGGTGTCATGAAGACATTCACAGGAAGATTTTCCAGACACCTTTTCGGAACCCAGATCTTCTTCATAGGTGGTCCATTCCTGCAATTAGTACCAATGTACCTGGCAAACACTTCACCATTCTGATTTTTAAACAGTATATAGTTTGCATCAAATGATTCATCAATGATAATGGGGTTAGCACAGGTGAATCCAGTTAGATTGGATGGATCTGCTGAAGGTTCCTTTGCAGCAACCCACATGGTTTTGGGGTACTGCTCAGGTTTCCAGTAAGAGCCATCTGCATTCATTTTCCTTACGAACCCAACACCCTCTTTCCTAGGGTTTCGGTTCAGAATCTGCTTTTTGAGGACATCACATAGTGTATGATGCCCTTGAAGACTTTTGTACATCCCTATTTCAAGCAATGTCTTCAACCTAGCATTCTCATCAGCAATAGCGGTGGTATCCTCAGCAGAGGGGTTAGTTACCACATAAACAGTTGAAGATATTGCAATAGCAGTAGCAGTAGAACATTCAGCAACAGAAGTAACATTATCACGCTCAATGCATTTAAGACATGGTGGTTCAAATCCTTCCTGAGCGGGACAGATCTGTTTGGCGCGAAGTGACTCGTTTTCCGTTTGAAGATCTTCATGAACTGCTCTCAATTTCTCAAGATCCTGCTTCCTTTGAAGATAATCATAGGAAAGCTTTTCATGAGTTGTTGAGAGAGTTTCATGACGACTTTCAAGTTCCTGATACTTAACGTGAAGATTTTTTATGTCTTCAATTAAGGATTCCGATCGAGTCATTTCAGCACCTAACAGATCATCGCTTCTGTCTAACAGTTTTTGAATATGTTCCATAGCTTTCTGTTGTTCAGTTGCAATTTTAGCAAGTGTTTTGTAGCTAGGTTTTGAACCACAATCAGAGTCATCGTCACTAGATGTTTGATAGTGAGTAGTGCATGTGTTTACCTTGGCACCGCGTGCCATGAAGCAGTAGGTAGAAGCGGAGTAGTCCTTGTCATTTGCATCGGTGTCGGTGATGAAGTCATTGTCTTCAGTGTTGAAGATGGACTTGGCAACGTATGCTGTAGCCAGAATTGCGACGCCTGAGTCGGATTCCTCAGACTCCACCTCCGTCTCCTTAGAAGCATACTCCTCCTCTGAATCCATTTCCTTGCCAACAAACGCGTGTGCCTTGCTAGACGAGCTCTTCTTATGTGATGAAGACTTTGAGGAAGACTTGGAAGAAGACTTTGAGTATTTCTTCTTCTTCTTCTTGTCGTTAGAGTCATATTCCTTGCTCTTCTTCTTCTTTTAGTTCTCATTGTCCTACTATGCACACTCAGAGATGAAGTGGCCAAGTTTCTTGCACTTGTGACATGTTTTCCTCTTGTAGTCATGAGCAGGAGCTTCATCATTCCTTGAACTTGATCGGGAAGACTTTCTGAAGCCTTTCTTCTTGGTGAATTTTTGGAACTTCTTGACAAGCATAGCAAGTTCCCTTCCAATGTCTTCAGGATCATCAGAACTGCTGTCAGATTCTTCTTCAGATGAGGAGACAGCTTTTGCCTTCAAGGCACGAGTTCGCCCATAGTTTGGACCATAGATATCTCTTTTCTCCGAAAGCTGAAACTCATGTGTGTTGAGCCTCTCAAGTATGTCAGACGGATCGAGTGTCTTGAAATCAGGACTGAAAGTGCGTTATATCGACTAGAGGGGGGGTGAATAGGTGATTTTTATGAAAGTCTTCAAAACGTGGAAGTTATGAAGACAAACAATAGAGATATGCCTATTACTATGCAGCGGAAGTTAGATTACACTAGACAAGCCATGGTCAAGTATTCAATAGAGTGAAAGCACAATGACCAGTAGCTGCAGTGTAATAAGGATCAGGTAAGAAGAAGTTATGAAGCCAAACAAATCATACAGTTACGTTGTGAAGACAAAGGATATAGCAGGCATGTAATGGCTTCATAATGAGTAACAGTAAGTAAAAGGAAGTGAAGATGAAACCAGTGACTCGTTGAAGACAATGATGGTTGGACCAGTTCCAGTTGCTGTGACAACTGTACGTCTGGTTGGAGCGGCTAGGTATTTAAACCTTAGGACACACAGTTCCGGACACCCAGTCCTGAACACGCGGCTCAGGACACCAAGTCCTCACCGTATTCTCCTTGAGCTAAGGTCACATAGTCCTCGCCCAATCACTCAGGTAAGTCTTCAAGGTAGACTCCCAAACCTTCACAGACTTCGTTCACTAGCAATCCACAATGTCTCTTGGATGCTCAGAACGCGACGCCTAACCGTCTGGAGGATGCACAGTCCTCAAGTGTAATAAGTCTTCAGATCCCTCAGACAAGAAGACTTAAGTGATGCCCAATTTACTCTGGCTCTGGGTGGTTAGGGCTTTCTCCTCGCTAGGAATTTTCTCTCAAAGGCTTCGAGGTGGGTTGCTCTCAAACGACAAAAGTTGTGCACTAAAATTTGAGCAGCCAACCGTTTATGGTTGTAGGGGGTGGGTTATTTATAGCCACTTGGAAACCCGGCCTGATTTGTCCAAAATGACCCTGGGTCACTAAGGAACTGACACGTGTCTCAACGGTCAGATTTCAAACTCTCACGGCAACTTTACTTGGGCTACAAGCAAAGCTGACTTGTCCGGCTTTGGACAAGTTTCGCTCTCATTGTCTTCACTCGAAGACATAGGTTTTTGGTTTAGGCATCACTTCGGTCATTCTGACTGGTTCTCCTGGACCCCACTTAACAGTACGGTGGTTCCTATGACTCAACACAAAAGAAAAAGAACTACGAAAGATCTAAGTCTTCGAGCTCCATAGGCTTCATAACATGTCTTCTTATGTCATAGGCTTCAATGTGAATATCTTCGTATACCACCTTTGACTTCAATGTCTTCATACATTTTTAGGGGTCATCTCTGGTAGTAAAACCGAATCAATGAGGGACTTCTACCTGTGTTATCCTGCAATTCTCACAAACACATTAGTCTCTCAACTAGGTTTGTCGTCAATACTCCAAAACCAACTAGGGGTGGCACTACATGCACCTACAATCTCCCCCTTTTTGGTGATTGATGACAAACTAGTTGAAGTTTTCAACGGGGAATATAGTCTGCGAAGTTGTAAAGGATAAGGAATTGTCTTCATAAGTTGCAAGGGCTCCCCCTGAAGATGTGCATATAAGTTAATTTGCTTTTGGAATGCAAATGCACATGGCAGGTTGTACTTGTGGAGATCCACGTCAGCTTATGATGACAATCCACTATGCATGTGAAAGTATATGAAGATAATGACATGCATAATGGAAAATGGACGTCTGCAGAATGAGATAAGTGCGGAATTTATCGTCGCACATGCGGAATTTATCTTCGCAAAACAGGGTGGCAAACAAGTAGCAGACGACCATCTGGTTTAAGTGTTACAACTCATAAGAACCAAATGTAGCAAAAACCGAGAGTTGTAAGCATGAAGCAAAATATAGCAAAGAAAAGGCACCCGCCCATATTGACCCGCTTGAAGACTATCAACTTCATATGCTTCTCCCCCTTTTGTCAGTGAGGACCAAAAAGGTTTGAAGACATAGAGTGTTCTATTCGTTCCCATGAGCAGCAGGGTCGTTTGAGGTGTTTGGCGGTGCTGAAGAGCTTGGAGGTGCTGAAGCAGGTGGCGGTGAGGTAGCATCGTCTTCTTCATCAATGATTCTGGCAGTGACTGTGGCAGCAGATGAAGAAAACTCAGAGTCTTCAAGAGATGGAGTGCTTCGCATCATAGCCATTCTAGGAGGTGTGGTGTCAAACTTGAATCGCTCAGTGAAGCCATCCTCTTCAAGTTCAGCTTCAGTACATATCATTGATAGCCATTTCCATGTACAACGACATGTTTCATGGGTAACGAAAGCATTCTTGGTGGCAAGATTTCGGATACGATTTACATCCACCAAGAGGCTCTTCATCTATCTCTTCAACCAGTCATGATGCCTATCCTGCTTTTGATGAAGGGCCACAAGAAGCTCTCGGTCGTTGAGAACACGAGTGCGCTTCTTGGGTCTTGAAGCAGTTGCACTGTCAGTGGCTTCAGTTGAAGCAGGGTGTGGTGCACGTGTAGTGCCAGCCAAAGGATACACCCTGGAGATGGCTTCAACACCTTCAACATTCTGAGTGAAGCTCTGGTGTTCTGCATTCTGAAGACTCAAAGGTTGCTTGGAAGGCTCAGGATATATATAGCTTCAACAGAGGTGTCCACATCTGGCAAGAAGATCCGATGGTTGCGGGCTGAGGACTGATATGAGATCGCAGAGTGAAGCTTGATCAGTCTCATTACCCAAGGAGCATAGAACTTCAAACCAAGTAAATCTGAGCCTCATGCAGCAAGTTGGCATATGAAGAAGTCCTGTGCGTTGAAGCATTTGCCATGAAGGATACAAAATATCAGAGTCTTCATTGCACCCTCGATCTTGGCATTTGGAGAGTGCCCTTTGATAGGCCAGAGAGTCCGCCGGATAATGTGATAGATGGTTCTGGGCAGGTACTCAAAGTCTTCAACAAAGAACTCTGTTGGATAAGGAGCATCGTGGGGCAATGGCTTCATCATGGAGAGCATCTGACTCATATTCGGTTCAGGCCTCTGGAATATGCTCTCAAGAGCTTCAGTGTGTGGTGGGCATCCTTCCTCGAAGAATTCGCCAGGAGTGGGCAGGCCGGTGAGCTCAATGATATCAAATGCATTGGCTTCGTGATGGACATTGCCGGTCATCCGCTCCAGGGTCCAAGTCTTCGGATCTCTGTTGTATCCTTTGATGTGGAGGGTGGCATAGAATTGCAGCAGAAGCTCTTCATTCCAGTGCTCTTCATCAGTTACAAACTGCAGCAGACCTACTTGCTTGAAGCAATCCAACGCTTCCTCTAAACAGGGCAGACCAGCAATGGCTTCAACATCAAGGCGCTTGTGCGGGAAGATGCGACCTTGGTTGTATAGGATGCATGAATAGTAGCTGCGCTGAGGATAGCTCCAGAACCTATTTGATGAAATCCTTTCCCTTGAATAGGGGTTCTTGGAGCTGTTGAAGAACGTATTATCTGCCTTGAAGCTATTGATGTTAAAGGAGCCAGGTGTTGATGCAGGACCTGGGAACCTCGGCAGCCTTGGGACAGGCTTCTGGACATGAGGCCTGTGCTCAACATGGTAATCAAATTGAGGACCTGTAGCAGACTCAGGAACAGAAGTGTCTGGATCAGTAGCTTCGCTGTCTTCTGAAGCTTTTGGTGGGGAGGGCTCCACATTGGCTTCAGTGTTGATTGTGGCAGCCTCAATATTTTCAGCCTTCGCTTGACTAGCTGGAGGGTCGGTCACAAGCACGTTCTCCTGGAGAACTGCTTCTTGGTGGAGCATAGGAGTGGGCTCTTGTGGTGCTTCTTCTGCGGCTGATGCAGTCGAAATGTCTTCAGCATAGACTTGAGGCCTTGGACCTTTGCGAAGCCTGCGGAATGCAGACGACGCCTGTGGGGTTGGAGTGGGCTGGGCCTCAAAGTCTTCTTCATCTTGAGGGCGATCCTCCCATGACGCATCTTGTGCAATTGGCGTCAGAGGACGACCAATGCTGATGAGTTCACTGTGTTCATACTGAGGAAGGGCTGCATCATCTTGTACATTGTCCTGATGACCAATGTCTTCAGCAGCGATGGGGTCGGCTGCTGGTATGTCTTCAGCTTCAGGAGCCTCTGTGGAAGCAGGCTCATGAACTGTCAGTTGTCGTTCTGCGTCAGGATGGACGACAGAAAGGGGTTCAACCATCAAGGGCTCTATGGGAGCAGCCCGAGCTTTCTTGATCTTTCGCTTCTTCTGAATGGGAGCAGAAGGAGAGGCTTCAGTATGTTTCCGCTTCCTAGCTTCAGCCTCTGTAGTTCGCGTCTTCTTGAGCTCTGAAGCGGTTGACCGGCTCTTTGGCTTCGAGCCAGTCATTGCAGTTGGGAAGACAATTGGAACTGCTTCTTGCCTTGGTGCCTCTGGTTCAGCCATAGAAGGCTTCTTCTTCTTCTTCGCGGCCATCCTGGGGTCGATGCCGGGACGCCCAAGTGCCTTGCGCTTCTCGGCCTCATTGTAGGCCTGCACACATCTGTCTGCCAGAGACTTCATTCGCTCCCGGGAACCCTGAGCTTCTGCACGCTTCTTCAGAAAGTTTTCCTTTAGTTCGTGCATCATGACCTTGAAGCTCTTCACTTCTTGCACGCTGAGCTTGGCCATATGCTTCTTGAACTGAGCCTTTACATGATCAATTTTCTGCTTCAGTTCAACAATGCGCTGGGCAATTGCAAGTTCTGAAGCAATAGCGCCTTGGAAGGCGACGCTGAGGCCAACGGGCAGCTGCAGATCTTGGAAGCTGATGTTTGGTGTGGCAAACCATTCGTCGATGAAGTTGTGGATGATGGCGACATCAAAGAGAGGCAAATTGTTGAAGATTTCAGCTTCTTCTTTGCTCTTGATGAGCTGCTCGAGAGCGTCATCTCCAAGATCTTCATCACTTGACAGATCAATGGCTTTGCTGCGTAGAATGTCAGCAGCTGTGAGCTCTTTGCCGGTGTGTGGCTGAGGCATCTTGGCCTTCTGGGGCTTGGAGACGCGGGATACGTCTTCAGACTGCACACTGTCTTCAGGAGGTGCAGTTGCCAATGGCTTCGCCCTTGAGATTTTTGGTGAAGGGGCCGGCTTTGAAGCTTTTGTCTTCTTCGACTGCTTTGGCTTCGGTACAGCAGGAGCTTCATCAGACTCAGAGTCAGCTGGAGGGTCATTCACGGCAGTCCCTTGGACTAAGATGCGGGTGATGAGGCCCTCAAGGTTGGCATACGGACCGATGATATTGGGTTTTGCGTCGCGTGTGCCATCTGCCCTTGGTGCAGAGGGAACAGGGTTGAAGTCTAACCCCAACTTCTTCTTGTTCTGCTTCGTTGATTGTTGGGCAAACTGGAAGTTGCGCTTTGTCGTCACGACACCAGAGTAGTGACGACGGATGTGCATCATCAGGCTGTGGCCCACGAACCATGCATGGATAGAAGCTTTGGGAAATAGCTTCATCTCTGGACCTGGGTACAAGGTTCTTGTATAAGATGTCTCCCCACGGTCTTTTGATGGCACTTGTCTCAGCATACTCTTGGGTTGTGAAGCAGTATTTGAACCACTGTTCTGCCCAATAGCGTCGAATCCATTGGATTCGGGTCTTGCGCTGCCCATAATTCTCTTCAGGATCTGTTTTATACATTTCTGCCAGTTCATCAGGCAAATCTTTGGATGTTCCTCCACGTCTCTGTCTGCCCCCCTTCCTTGCAGCTGTTTCTGAAGCCATAAACCTTAACTTGGAAGGCTTCAAGACGTTCAAAGGCTTCAAAAGCTTCCTTTTGCTGGACCAACAGGAACTGGCTTCAGGAGAATTTATGTGATGCTGTAGGAATTCTGCAAATGAATGCAGACTATGAGAACCAAAGGATTCTCCCACGGACATGTACCTGTGACAGCATTAAGGTGCGAGGGAAGGAGAAGAGGTCATATGCATTCTCAGAAGGTTTTGAAGATTAATCAGTTTAGAAGACATTGACCTCATCGTGCGAAGACATTCACTCATAGATAAGAAGTTGGTTCCAGATTTGTACGAACCCACAGATCAGTACAAGTGAGGAATCTAACTACTTCATGAAGCACAAGTGAATATACTAGGCATGTTACGAGATGCAGATTGAGAGATCTAACTTGTGTGAAGAGAAACTTCTTATGGTAGAAAGTGACAAAACTATGAGATCAAAAGGGGCTGTAAAAAGAAGTTTTATTTACCACACTTGGAACTGCTAGACGGAGTGGGAGATGATGCCGAGCAGTTCAATCCTCCGTGCCCTAACTTGGCGACGGAAGACACCTACGGCGACGGCGGAGAGGACGATGTCCGCGATCGGCGTGAAGACGACGTCGGAGAGGTTGCGGCAGCGAAGCGCTTCGTCGCCGGCGTCGTCGAGAGCTAGCGGTGGCGCTAGGGTTCGTGCGAGGGTGGAAGAAGGAGATAATGACCGCGGTAAGTGTGAATTTATAGGCGCAGGGGCGGCACTGTGCTATTACACAGGTACCCCTGGCGATTCGCATCTGAGGAACGTGGCCATCATGCGGTATTTTGGGGGCAATTCCACGTCCCACGCACGCCTGGATTGTCGGGTGGTCGTTCCTAGTTCTCCGGATTTCATGTGGATAAATGAGCATTGAAAACGGACTTAAATGTTGTCTCTGTGTCTTCTGCTGACAAGGACGCATAGAAGACATTCGACAGTTTCAATAGAATGCATATGACTTGGAGAGATAGAATTTTGAGATAGAGAGCATAGAGAGGTTAGGGTCCGATCACATTCACTTAGTTCAAAAGATTCAAACAAGAAGACATGGCTATAAGTGAATGCTGTAGAGGACAGAACACTAGTATATATATCTATACAATCAACGTAGTGAAGATAGTCATGAAGACATGTTCGAAGCCAAACCAAATGTGAAGACATTGCAAGGTAACGCCATGAGAGAAACACTTCAGAATAGAACGTTTGGTGGTGGCATTACCCACCGTATAGGAAGTATTAGACCCAAACACGGCGCACAATTATCGTGGCGCTCCGAAGTCAAATTCCACATTAATGTATTCACACTTAGAATGTATGTCTTCATTGATTGAAGATATACTTCACTTCGTGTGTTGCACATCTAAGTCATCAACATGCATAAGGGTTAGGATGTGTGCCTGATCACAGGACATTTGAGGATTCCAGGATATTTAGCTCACACCATAACTTGCAAAACCTCTTCTCATCCAAGGGCTTGGTGAAGATATCTGCCAATTGCTCTTCAGTGTTGATGTGTATGATATCAATGTCTTCCTTCACAACATGATCTCTGAGAAAGTGATGACAAATTTCAATGTGCTTTGTCTTCGAGTGCTGAACTGGGTTGTTGGCAATCTTGATGGCGCTTTCGTTGTCGCAGTAAAGTGGCACTTGCTTCAGATGAATGCCATAGTCCTTGAGTGTTTGCTTCATCCACAGAAGGTGAGCACAGCAAGATCCAGCAGCAATGTATTCAGATTCAGCAGTGGAGAGGGATACACAGTTCTTCTTCTTTGAAGACCAACATACAAGTGATCGTCCCAGAAAGTGACATGTGCCTGATGTAGACTTGCGATCAACTTTGTCACCAGCATAATCACCATCCGAGAATCCAACCAAATCAAACTCTGAGCCCTTTGGATACCATAATCCTAGAGTTGGGGTGTGAGCCAAATATTGAAGAATTCGCTTCACAGCTAAGTGATGCGACTCCTTTGGTGTCGCTTGAAATCGAGCACACATGCAAACACTAAGCATAATATCTGGCCTAGATGCACATAAATAAAGTAAAGAACCAATCATGGAGCGGTATACCTTTTGATCGAACTCTTTACCATTGTCGTCAGGACCCAGATGATGTTTGGCTGGCATTGGTGTTGTGAAGCCTTTGCAGTCTTGCATACCGAACTTCTTCAGGCAATCTTTGAGATACTTCTCTTGAGATATAAAGATGCCATTGCGTTGTTGTCGTATTTGAAGACCAAGAAAGAACTTCAGCTCCCCCATCATGGACATCTGATATTGCTCTTGCATCATGTATCCAAACACTTCACTGTACTTCTGATTGGTGCAGCCGAAGATAATGTCATCCACATATATTTGGCACACAAATAGTTCACCATCATATGTCTTCGTGAAAAGAGTGGGATCTAGGGAACCAGGTATGAAGCCTTTTCTCTTCAGGAAGTATTTGAGTGTGTCATACCAGGCCCTAGGGGCTTGTTTGAGGCCATACAGTGCCTTGTTGAGCTTGTATACCATGTCAGGATGTTTTGGATTTTCAAAGCCAGGCGGTTGTGCAACATACACTTCTTCTTCAATCTTGCCATTGAGGAAGGCACTCTTCACATCCATTTGATATAGAAGTATGTTATGATGATTTGCATAGGCCAGCAGTATGCGTATGGCTTCAAGCCTAGCCACAGGAGCGAATGTTTCATCGAAGTCAATGCCTTCCACTTGAGTATATCCTTGAGCAACGAGACGAGCTTTGTTTCTGACAACTTGACCATGCTCATCTTGCTTATTGCGGTATATCCATTTGGTGCCTATTATGTTGTGCTTCCGTGGATCAGGACGCTTAACCAGTTCCCATACATTATTTAGCTCAAACTTTTGAAGCTCTTCTTGCATAGCTTGAATCCATTCAGGTTCCATGAAGGCTTCTTCAACTTTCTTGGGTTCTGATATTGAGACGAATGCGAAGTGCCCACAGAAATTTGCTAGCTGAGTTGCCCTTGAACGAGTGAGTGGACCAGGTGCATTGATGCTATCAAATATTCTTTCAATCTGCACTTCATTGGCAACGCGAGGATGTACAGGGCGAAGACTTTGCTCTTGCTGTTCACTGTCATTGTTGGAAGGAATGCCTTCAGGCTGAGCAATGTCTTCATGTTGTTCAGGTGCTGAGATGATAAGTTCTTCAGGATGAGCTTTAGAAGGTATAATCTCTCCAGTTCCCATTAGCTTGATTGATTCACTAGCTGGAATTTCATCTAGCACATTTGGCGGTTGCTCTCTTTGTGAACCATTTGTCTCATCGAACCGCACATCCACTGTTTCAACCACTTTGTAATGAAAGAGATTGAAGACTCTGTAGGAGTGCGAATCCTTTCCATATCCAAGCATAAAACCCTCATGTGCTTTTGGTGCAAACTTTGAGGTGTGGTGTGGGTCCTTGATCCAGCACCTTGCGCCAAATACTCTAAAGT
Source organism: Triticum urartu (assembly GCF_003073215.2). Taxonomy (NCBI): domain Eukaryota; kingdom Viridiplantae; phylum Streptophyta; class Magnoliopsida; order Poales; family Poaceae; genus Triticum; species Triticum urartu. The sequence goes on along the minus strand of NC_053023.1, from coordinate 163,052,754 downwards.
AACTGACATTTGGCTTCTTGCCAGTTAGGAGTTCATAAGATGTATTGTTCAGAAGCTTGTGAAGATAAACACGATTGATTGTATGGCATGCAGTGTCAATGGCTTCAGTCCAGAATTTTCTTGGAGTCTTGTATTCATCTAGCATCGTTCTGGCCATCTCAATGAGTGTTCTATTCTTGCGTTCGACGATGCCATTCTGCTGTGGCGTGTACGGAGCTGAGAATTCATGTGTGATGCCCAAGGTATCAAGATATGTATCAAGGCAAGTGTTCTTGAATTCAGTGCCATTGTCACTTCTGATGTGCTTTATCTTGGCGCCGTAATTGTTCATAGCTCGATTGGCGAAGCGTCTGAAGACATCCTTCACTTCAGTCTTGTAAAGAATTATGTGCACCCAAGTATATCTAGAATAATCATCAACAATAACGAAGCCATAGAGGCAAGCAATAGTAGTAAAAGTTGAGTAGTGAGTGGGACCGAAAAGATCCATGTGGAGCAGTTCGAAAGGTTGAGTAGTAGTCATGATTGTCTTCGAAGGATGTTTTTCCCTCGTCATCTTCCCTGCTTCACAGGCACCGCATAAGTGATCTTTCTTGAACTTGACGCCCTCGATGCCTATGACATGTTTCTTCTTCGCAAGGGTGTGGAGGTTCCTCATGCCAGCATGCCCAAGCCTCCGATGCCAAAGCCAGCATTCTGAAGCTTTTGCAAGAAGACATACTGCAAGTTGTGGCCCTGCTGAGAAATCTACCACATACAAATCATCTTTCTGATACCCTTCAAACACTAGAGACTTGTCAGATTCCATTAGTACAAGGCAACGAAATTTTCCAAATATTACGACCATGTTCAAATCGCAAAGCATTGAGACAGACATTAAGTTGAAACCAAGGGATTCAACAAGCATGAATTTATCCATGTGTTGATCCTTTGAGATTGCAACTCTACCTAGACCCAATACCTTACTTTTACCAGTGTCAGCAAATGTGATGTGGCTCTTGTCGCATGGACGTAAGGTTGAGTCCATAAGAAGGCTTCTTTTGCCAGTCATGTGATTTGTACACCCACTGTCAATAATCCATTCTGAAGACTTTGAAGACGCTGGTGTCGTACCCTACAGTGCAGTTAGGGGGATAGGCTTCACGAAGAGAATTGTGAAGCAAAAACATTTGACGAACCAGTGGGTTATGAAAACTTAGATACAGATTAGGACTAATAGGGAGAGTAGCATGCGATTCAGGAGCGAAGTACATAATGATGCCATTCGGGCATTTTATCTTGCGCCCTACAAGATTTTTAAGGTCCCCAGCAATAGCGTCAGAAGATTTTGTTTTTCTGCTGGAGACCTTTCCCTGCAAAAGAGAGTTAAGCTTTCTTAACCACCCACATCTTCAAGGGTGGCTTAGAAGCAATAAGTCTAAGTGCAGCGTCTGAGAAGTTTGGTTTTGGAGCCCTAGCAAACAGTCTAGCAGGTGGACAATAGTACTCATAAGAATAGGCAGAATAATTTTTGGTCATATGAACATGACGGTTTGATGAACCGCTCTCATATTCATATGCCTGAGTATGGTTTCCCTGCAAAACATTTGCGTTAGTGTGACTCAGGTGAGTCCTCTGTTTGTATGAAGCCTTTGGACCGTATGAAGCCTTTGGTCTGAGGTTTGTCTTCTTCAAGTGAGGTGTCATGAAGACATTCACAGGAAGATTTTCCAGACACTTTTTCGGAACCCAGATCTTCTTCATAGGCGGTCCATTCCTGCAGTTAGTACCAATGTACCTGGCAAACACTTCACCATTCTGATTCTTAAACAGTATATAGTTTGCATCAAAGGATTCATCAATGATAATGGGGTTAGCACAAGTGAAGCCAGATAAATTGGATGGATCTGCTGAAGGTTCCTTTGCAGCAACCCATGTGGTTTTGGGGTACTGCTCAGGTATCCAGTAAGAGCCATCTGCATTTATTTTCCTTACGAACCCAACACCCTCTTTCCTAGGGTTTCAGTTCAGAATCTGCTTCTTGAGGACATCACATAACGTCTGATGTCCTTTAAGACTTTTGTACATCCTTGTTTCAAGCAATGTCTTCAACCTAGCATTCTCATCAGCAATAGCAGTGGTATCCTCAGCAGAGGGGTTAGTTACCACATCAACAGTTGAAGATATTACAACACCAGTAGCAGTGGAACATTCAGCAACAGAAGTAGCATTATCACGCTCAATGCATTTAAGACATGGTGGTTCAAATCCTTCCTGAGCGGAACTGATCTGTTCGGCGCAAAGTGACTCGTTTTCCTTTTGAAGATCTTCATGAGCCGCTCTCAATTTCTCAAGTTCTTGCTTCCTTTGAAGATAATCGTAGGAAAGCTTTTCATGAGTTGTTGAGAGAGTATCATGACGATCTTCAAGTTCCTGATACTTAACGTGAAGATTTTTTATGTCTTCAATTAAGGATTCAGATCGAGTCATTTCAGCACCTAATAGATCATCGCTTCTGTCTAACAGTTTTTGAATATGTTCCATGGCTTTCTGTTGTTCAGTTGCAATTTTAGCAAGTGTTTTGTAACTGGGTTTTGAATCACAATCAGAGTCATCGTCACTAGATGTTTGATAGTGAGTAGTGCGTTTGTTTACCTTGGCACCGCGTGCCATGAAGCAGTAGGTAGGAGTGGAGTAGTCCTTGTCATTTGCATCGGTGTCGGTGATGAAGTCATTGTCTTCAGTGTTGAAGATGGACTTGGCGACGTATGCTGTAGCCAGACTTGCAATGCCAGAATCAGACTCCTCCTCAGACTCCACCTCTGCCTCCTCAGAAGCGGACTCCTCCTCTGAATCCATTTCCTTGCCAACAAACGCACGTGCCTTGCCAGATGAGCCCTTCTTGTGTGATGAAGACTTTGAGGAAGACTTGGAAGAAGACTTTGTGTATTTCTTCTTCTTCTTGTCGTCAGAGTCATATTCCTTGCTCTTCTTCTTCTTTCTGTTCTCATTGTCCCACTGTGGACACTCAGAGATGAAGTGTCCAGTTTTCTTGCACTTGTGGCATGTTTTCTTCTTGTAGTCTTGAGCAGAAGCTTCATCATTCCTTGAGCTTGATCGTGAAGACTTTCTGAAGCCTTTCTTCTTGGTGAATTTTTGGAACTTCTTCACTAGCATTGCAAGTTCCCTTCCAATGTCTTCAGGATCATCAGAACTGCTGTCATATTCTTCTTCAGATGAGGAAACATCTTTTGCCTTCAAGGCACGAGTTCGCCCATAGTTTGGACCATAGATATCTCTTTTCTCAGAAAGCTGAAACTCATGTGTGTTGAGCCTCTCAAGTATGTCAGATGGATCGAGTGTCTTGAAATCAGGACGTTCTTGAATCATCAGGGCTAGGATGTCAAACGAACTATCAAGTGATCTCAGGAGCATCTTAACGACTTCATGTTTGGTGATCTCAGTAGCACCGAGGGCTTGAAGCTCATTTGTGATGTCAGTGAGTCGATCAAATGTGTGCTGGACATTCTCATTGTCATTCGCTTGAAGCGGTTGAAGAGGTTGCGAAGGACACTGATTCTCTGATCTCTCTGGGTTGAGATGCCTTCATTGACCTTGGAGAGCCAGTCCCAGACCAGCTTGAATGTCTTCAAAGCACTCACACGGCCATACTGTCCTTTGATCAGATGACCACAGATGATGTTCTTGGCAGTAGAGTCCAGTTGAACGAATTTCTTGACATCAGCAGCAGTGACACCTTCTCCAGCCTTGGGAACGCCGTTCTCGACGACATACCATAGGTCGACGTTAATGGCTTCAAGATGCATACGCATCTTATTCTTCCACTAGGGATATTCAGTTCCATCGAAGACGGGGCACGCAGCGGAGACTTTGATTATCCCTGCAGTCGACATAGCTAAAACTCCAGGTGGTTAAACCGAATCACACAGAACAAGGGAGCACCTTGCTCTGATACCAATTGAAAGTGCGTTATATCGACTAGAGGGGGGGTGAATAGGCGATTTTTATGAAAGTCTTCAAAACGTGGAAGTTATGAAGACAAACAGTAGAGATATGCCTATCACTATGCGGCGGAAGTTAGATTACACTAGGCAAGCCATAGTCAAGTATTCAATAGAGTGAAAGCACAATGATAAGTAGCTGCAGTGTAATAAGGATCAGGTAGGAAGAAGTTATGAAGCCAAACAAATCATACAGTTACATTGTGAAGACAAAAGATATAGCAAGCATGCAATGGCTTCACAATGAGTAACAGTAAGTAAAAGGAAGTGAAGATGAAACCAGTGACTCGTTGAAGACAATGATGTGTTGGACCAGTTCCAGTTGCTGTGACAACTGTACGTCTGGTTGGAGCGGCTAGGTATTTAAACCTTAGGACACACAGTCCCGGACACCCAGTCCTGAACACGCAGCTCAGGACACCAAGTCCTCACCGTATTCTCCTTGAGCTAAGGTCACATAGTCCTCGCTCAATCACTCAGGTAAGTCTTCAAGGTAGACTCAAACCTTCACAGACTTCGTTCACTGGCAATCCACAATGTCTCTTGGATGCTCAGAACGCGACGCCTAACCGTCTGGAGGATTCACAGTCCTCAAGTGTAATAAGTCTTCAGATCACACAGACAAGAAGACTTAAGTGATGCCCAATTTACTCTGGCTCTGGGTGGTTAGGGCTTTTCTCCTCGCTAGGAATTTTCTCTCAAAGGCTTCGAGGTGGGTTGCTCTCAAACGACAAAAGCCGTGCACTGAAATCTGAGAGCCAACCGTTTATGGTTGTAGGGGGTGGGCTATTTATAGCCACTTGGCAACCCGACCTGATTGGTCCAAAATGACCCTGGGTCACTAAGGAATTGACACGTGTCTCAACGGTCAGATTTCAAACTCTCACGGCAACTTTACTTGGGCTACAAGCAAAGCTGACTTGTCCGGCTTTGGACAAGTTTCGCTCTCATTGTCTTCACTCGAAGACATAGGTTTGTGGTTTAGGCATCACTTCAGTCATTCTGACTGGTTCTCCTGGACCCCACTTAACACTACGGTGGTTCCTATGACTCAACACAAAAGAAAAAGAACTACGAAATATCTAAGTCTTCGAGCTCCATAGGCTTCATAACGTGTCTTCTTATATCATAGGCTTCAATGTGAATATCTTCATATACCACCTTTGACTTTAATGTCTTCATACATTTTTAGGGGTCATCTCTGGTAGTAAAACCGAATCAATGAGGGACTTCTACCTGTGTTATCCTGCAATTCTCACAAACACATTAGTCCCTCAACTAGGTTTGTCGTCAATACTCCAAAACCAACTAGGGGTGGCACTACATGCACTTACAAGGACGTTCTTGAATCATCAGGGCCAGGATGTCAAACGAACTATCAAGTGATCTCAGCAGCGCCTTGACGACTTCGTGTTTGGTAATCTCAGTGGCGCCGAGGGCTTGAAGCTCATTTGTGATGTCAGTGAGTCGGTCAAATGTGTGCTGGACATTCTCATTGTCATTTCGCTTGAAGCGGTTGAAGAGGTTGCGAAGGACACTGATTCTCTGATCTCTCTGGGTTGAGATGCCTTCATTGACCTTGGAGAGCCAATCCCAGACCAGCTTGGATGTCTTCAAAGCACTCACACGGCCATACTGTCCTTTGGTCAGATGACCACAGATGATATTCTTGGCAGTAGAGTCCAATTGAACGAATTTCTTGACATCAGCAGTAGTGACACCTTCTCCAGCCTTAGGAACGCCGTTCTCAACGACATACCATAGGTCGACGTCAATGGCTTCAAGATGCATACGCATCTTATTCTTCCAGTAGGGATATTTAGTTCCATCGAAGACGGGGCACGCAGCGGAGACTTTAATTATCCCTGCAGTCGACATAGCTAAAACTCTAGGTGGTTAAACCGAATCACACAGAACAAGGGAGCACCTTGCTCTGATACCAATTGAAAGTGCGTTATATCGACTAGAGGGGGGGTGAATAGGCGATTTTTATGAAAGTCTTCAGAACACGGGAGTTTTGAAGGCAAATGATAAAAATAGACCTATTACCATGCAGCGAAAGGTAGACCACACTAGGCAAACCATAGTCAAGTATTCAATGAAGTGAAAGCACAAAGACTAATAGCAGCTAGGTAGTAAGGATATTGTGAAGCCAAACAGAACACGCAGTCACTTAGTGAAGACAAATGATAGAGCAAACATACAATGACTTCACAAGGAGTAACAGTAAGTAACGTGAAGTGAAGATGAAACCAGTGACTCATTGAAGACAATGATATGTTGAACCAGTTCCAGGTGTTGTGACAACTGTACGTCTGGTTGGAGCGGCTAGGTATTTAAACCTTAGGACACACAATCCCGGACACCCAGTTCTGAACACGCAGCTCAGGACACCCAGTCCTCACCGTATTCTCCTTGAGCTAAGGTCACATAGACCTCGCCCAATCACTCTGGTAAGTCTTCAAGGTAGACTCCCAAACCTTCACAGACTTCGTTCACTGGCAATCCACAATGTCTCTTGGAAGCTCAGAACGCGACGCCTAACCGGCTGGAGGATGCACAGTCCTCAAGTGTAATAAGTCTTCAGATCACACAGACAAGAAGACTTAAGTGATGCCCAATTCTCTCTGGCTCTGGTGGTTAGGTCTTTATCCTCGCAAGGAATTCTCTCTCAAAGGCTTCGAGGTGGGTTGCTCTCAAACGACAAAAGTCGTGCTTTCAATCTGAGCAGCCAACCGTTTATGGTTGTAGGGGGTGGGCTATTTATAGCCACTTGGCAACCCGACCTGATTTGTCCGAAATGACCCTGGGTCACTAAGGAACTGACACGTGTTCCAATGGTCAGATTTCAAACTCACACGGCAACTTTACTTGGACTACAAGCAAAGCTGACTTGTCCGACTCTGGACAAGATTCGCTCTCATTGTCTTCACTCGAAGACATAGGTTTTTGGTTTAGGCATCACTTTAGTCATTCTGACTGGTTCTCTTGGACCCCATTTAACAGTACGGTAGTTCCTATGACTCAACACAAAAGAAAAAGAACTACGAAAGATCTAAGTCTTCGAGCTCCATAGGCTTCATATCGTGTCTTCTCTTGTCATAGTCTTCAATGTGAATATCTTCATATACCACCTTTGACTTCAATGTCTTCATACATTTTTAGGGGTCATCTCTGGTAGTAAAACCGAATCATGAGGGACTTCTACCTATGTTATTCTGCAATTCTCACAAACACATTAGTCCCTCAACTAGGTTTGTCGTCAATACTCCAAAACCAACTAGGGGTGGCACTAGATGCACTTACACAAACACACTGCAAAAGAGTTACATCATATGGAGGTCTAAGAGACCATTGTATTGAGAATCAAGAGAGAGAGAGATCCATCTAGCTACTAACTACGGACCCGAAGGTCTACAAAGAACTACTCACGCATCATCGGAGAGGCACCAATGGAGGTGGTGAACCCCATCTGAGATGGTGTCTAGATTGGACCTGGTGGTTCTTGACTCTTCGGCGGCTGGATCAATATTTCGTCGACTCCCCTAGGGTTCTGGAAATATTGGGGTATTTATAGAGCAAAGAGGTGGTCCGGGGGCACGCGAGGTGGGCACAACCCACCAGGGCGCGCCTGGCCCTCCTGGTGCGCCCTGGTGGGTTGTGCTCCCCTCAGGGCACCCCCAGGTGCAGCCAGGGCCCGTTGTGTTCCTTCTGGCCCATAAAAGTTCTCTGTAAAGTTTCGTGGCATTTGGCTCCATTTGATATTGATTTTTTGCGATGTAAAAAACATGGAAAAACATCAACTAGCACTTGGCACTATGTCAATAGGTTAGTAGAGAAAATGATATAAAATGACTATAAAATGATTATAAAACATCCAAGATTGAAAATATAACAGCATGGAACAATCAAAAATTATAGATACATTGGAGACGTATCAGCATCCCCAAGCTTAACTCTTACTCCTCCTCGAGTAGGGAAGTGATAAAAACAGAATTTTTGATGTGGAATGCTGCCTAACATGTCATATCCTATTCCTTTCATTATAGCATGGACATTTGGACTTTTTATTGTTCAAAGCAATAGTCTAGTTTTGATATGATAATTTAAATAATCAAGCATATCAACAAGCAATCATGTCTTTCAAAATATCAATGCTAAAATAAGCTATCCCTAGCCCATCATGCTCAACAATTGATCCATTCATGAAACACACTCGCATATTAGCTCCACCCAATACTCAAGTACGATCATATTGCCTCCTAGTTGGTGATTTTATAAGAGAAGATGGAGACTCAAATTCAAAATAAAAAATTTCATAAAGTAAAAGAAAGGCCCTTCGCAGAGGGAAGTAGGAATTTGTAGAGGTGCCAGAGCTCGAAGTGAAAAAACTTAAAGATAAAAATATTTTGGGAGGTGTATCCATCCCACCAACAAAAACGACTTAGAGTTCCCAACACTTTCCATGCTAGATATATCATAGGTGGTTCCCAAACAGAAAATAAACTTTATTCCTTTTTCCATCATACTTTCACTTTCCATGGCTAACCTTATCCACGGGTGCCCTCCATACCAACACTTTCCAAGGAATTTATTATTTGACAACATAAAGTAAATTCATTTTTTTCATTTCGGGACTGGGCATCCCTAATACCTTTGCCTTACTCTCGTGCAATGACAAGTGAATAAACACTCATCTTGAGAATAACACATCTAACATGGAAAATATTAGCCACCCCTCACCGCTCGTGAGCGAAACGAACACACAAAAGAGAAGTTTTTTTGAAAATTAGAGATGGCACATGCAAATTTGCTTAGAACGGCAAAAGAATACCATGTATAGGTAGATATTGTCGGCGTTCTGGGAACGGGGGTCCCCAGACTTGCCTACCTGCGGCCTGTGGCGTGGCTCAAGTGGGGGCCCAGCGCGGCCCATCTTCATCAGCTCAAGCTCAAGACCCTCGCGAGGGGCCAAGCCTCGCGGGGCGGACGACCAGAAAGCTTCCTCAGTGGCGGCCTCATCAGGCAAGCTCACAAGGAGGCGGAGAGATCAAGGCAGGGGTACCTCGTGAGGAACCCGTGACGCAAGCCATGACGATCGAGACCAGGCGGGCGCCAGGCGGGCGCCGGCCTGCGCAGTGTCCTTGTTTCCCCTTTGGTGCAAAGGGGGCAAGCACGGGCCAAGGCATCGGCAAAGGTTGCCATTCCGATGCAACGAGGCCAAGACCAGCAGAGCGGCATGATGGAGGTCACCGTGGAGCCCAAGACGGCGTCATCACCAGTACTTTTGGCAACCGAAGACCACCTTTGGTCAGGATAACTTGTACTAGATGTTCCCCTTCAAAATGGCCAATTGTTGGTGCCCTTCCCGCTCATTATTTGGGGAGAGGCCCAGGGCCTCTATAAATAGAGCTAGCCACCACAGAGTAGAGACATCTAGAAAACATCCAGAAATCTGGTAGAACCCTAGCAGAGAGAGAGAGAGAGAGAGGCGACTGAACTCACCCTAGCAATTCATCGCACCAGCTCAAGAACACCTCTCGCGAGGCTGTTCTTCCCTTGTACTGTTCATCATCAGCCCTTGAGGCAATCCACCACACCACACACTGGAGTAGGGTATTACACCACAACGGTGGCCCGAACCAGTATAAACCCTGTGTCCCTTGTGTTGTTCGTTGTTTCTAGTTTAGATCACGCGAGGAGATTGGACGTAGACCGGTAGGGGAGAGATCTCCGCGCGCACCCCAGTGTCCGAACCTCAAGGGTCTGCCGGAACCCGAAATCCGACATTTGGCGCACCAGGTTGGGGTGCGCCGGAATCCTTCTTCCTCCGCATCGCGTTCCGTCGCTTCGCCGTTTAGATGTCAACCGACCCGGCAGCCAACGCCGACTGCTGGGCAGCGTGGCCCGCCCACGCCGTGGCACCAGCCCAGGGCGACCTCAACCTTGTGCCTCAGGCAGCCCGCGCTCCGCAGGGCGCTGCGGGGCGCGGGCGACGCGGCCAGACGCCGCCTGCCCTCACACCACGGCAGGCGCGGGCCGCAGCAAGGGTGTCAGACCACACCGCGGCCACGGCGCCGTACACCCGACGGGAGCAAGCGAATTCCAGGGTCGCGCTCACGGTGGCCCGAGAGCAGCTACGGTGTCGACTGCTGGAGGGCGGCCGCGACGTGTTGTTGGAGCGAGTAGCTGAGCTCCTGGACGCCGCCGCCTCAGGAACACCTCCTTTTTGCGTCCAGCTACCACCCTAGACCCAAGGCGGGCCGCATGGCGGCATGGTGCGCACGCACGTGACTTCTAGTGGACTCCAGGACCCGTCCGGTGCCAACACCTTCGCCGGCACCGGGCGACAAGTCATGCCAGCCCCCTCTCAGGCCAGCAAAGGGGTGCACGCCGCGGCATCACCCCCAAGACGGCGCTCCAAGCCAGGCTGCATGGCATGCGGGGTGCTATGGCGGGGCGCACGGGGCGGCGACCCCGGAAGCTTATGTGCCCCGCATGGTGGATCAGGGGTGCGCGCTGGAGGAAGATCATGGCTTGTTCCTCGGGCCAGGCTGGGACAAGGAGACGCCAGAAGCTGAGCTCTTTCGGGAACCCCAAAAGAGCCTCGACAACCGCATCGGCGGCGGTAATTATCAGGTACCACTCATCCCTCAGGAGCAAGCTTATGCTAACCATGGGTCGCAGGAGATACAGGTTGCCGCAGAAGGTGGCTGCCCCAATTCTGCAGCCTCATACCCCTCAGGAGGAGGGCGCGGGGGGCTGCAGGAGAGGGGCCGAGATTCGGGTTCGTCACCGCGGCGGTCGGAGTAAGGCGTTCTCAGGAGGTAGGCCCCCTGTCAGGGAGGTGACCCAAGGCCTGCCCCCGGCAGGCGACCCGTGGTCGTCGGGGGAACCGCTGGCGACCGCTCTGCCTCATTGGCGTCGTCCTGGTTTCCGGTCGTCGTCGATGGCGGCAGAGTGTGGCGCAAGGTGGGGCCCTCACCTGGCGATATGAAGCAAGGCCGGTACCTGTAAAGAAGGCCCAGTGCCTGTGAAGCTCGCCGCCCGTGACACTCTCACGTAATAATGAGTGAGGCTGTACACGCCCCGGAGTCTCCGGAGAGCCGCCCTCGGGCCTCGGGGCTCCCGCCCACGCCCAGTGACAGCACTTAGCTCCGCGCTGGTGAGAAGACGTCGAAAACTAGACTAGGTGCCGGACGCGGCCTTTTGCTTTTGCCTTTTCCTTGTTGACAAGTTCTTCGATTTGGATTTGAGCTCGATGCTTGCGTGTGTTTGGGGGAAGGGGTGTTTAGTCTCGTTCGAGCAATCTCTCGCGTTCTGGTTTTGGCTTTATGTCCAAAGTTAGCCTCGGCTGCCCCCCCCCCCTCGCGAGCCCCTCGTGAGCCGGGCCGGGCCAGGCACGTTTTGCAGCCGGGACCGCTGTTGCCGCACCCTCTCCGGAGGTCCTCATCATGGAATCCACAAGTTAATCAGGCGACAACCGAGGTACGGCGGCCCCCGCAGGCCCGATCAGGACTCGTCGGGGTCGGAAGGTACACAAGTCAGCTGACTCATCACCAGGCCAACTGCTAAGTTCACACGCAACATTATACTTACCAGGGTACTAATTGCAAACCTTTACATGAGGGGCTACCCCTCCCAAAATGCTCTTACATTCTTCAGGGCCAAGCCCGAACCTTCTTCGTGCAGGATAAACAACAGTGACATGTGGTCAGTCGGACATATCACTCACCGCGTCTTCTTGGGCATCCTCGGAGGCATCGCTGGCGTCGTTGACATTGCCGCCGCCGCCAGCATCTCCGTCAGCGCCAGGCTCGTCCACGACCACGCCATCATCATCAGACGCAAAGGCCCTGACGAGGGCATCCACTTTGCCCTCCACCCATCGCGCTAGCGCGCCTCGGACGGCTATGGGCGCGGGTGCAATGGCAGCGTCGAAGTCAAAGTGGGGGTCCCTGTCCAGCAGATAACTGAAGACGTGGGAGAATGCACGCCCAAGCAAGGCTCGGCTCCTCTCTTCGACAAGCCAACTGGACCTTTCGGAGCGGTTCTCCAGAAGCGTCACCACATCGGTGAAAAACTGGAGGTTGCCGGCGTAATTGACCTCGTGCGGCTCCTTGGCGGCAGCCTCGCAGATGTTGCCCAAAGCTGTGTTGGCCCTTTCTCTGAGCGTTTGAAGCATCGGGGCATGCTCACACTCCAGGACCCGCCGCCGACGGATCTCGTCCTCATTCCGCCGCGCGATGGCCTCGGCGTCATCAACCCTCTATTGGAGAAGAAGCTGCTCGGCCCGGGAAGAGGACAGCTCCGCCTGTGCTGCGCTAAGGGCGGCTGCAGAGGAGTCCGCACGACGCGTCACTTCAGCCAGTTTGGCCCTGAGGGCCGCAGTCCTGCCCTCAGCCTTGGCCTTAATCAGCCCCAACCTCGTCTCGTATTCGCGCTCGAAGGCCGAGGGAGCTTCCGCCACACGGCGATCGACTTCTTCCTGGGCCCGAGCTTCGCGCGCGGCAACGTCATCCTCCGCCCGAGCCACCAGGCGCTCCCTCGTCTCCAACCGCTCAAGATCAAGGTTGCGCTCGGCGGCCTCCAGCATCAGCGCCTCCTCACGCTTCAGAAGCTCCGCCCGATCAACAGGGTCCCCCTCCATCGACTCAAGGGCCTCCTGGCGCAGTTCCACTTGCTGCTCCAGGGAGTTGCCCTAGGCCAGGAGCTCCCACGCGTGCTCCTCCGCATCCTTGCTCCGTTGGTCTGCTTCTCGGGCCTCCTTGACGGCCTGGGAGCAGGCCTCCCGTGAAGCTGCCAGTGACACTTCAGCCTTCGCGTTCTCGAGATCACGCTGGTGACGCGCGAGGGCGATGGCTACCTTTAGTTTGCGCCTCTCCTCAGCAAGGCGCAAACCTTCGGCCTTGAGGCACGCATCCTCGCCAGCAAACTCTGCCCCGATCTGGCTCACCGCATCCGCCGCCCTCTGGAGGAACTCTTCATGAAGGGCGCGTCGCTCCCGAGCGTGCCTGAGCACGTCTTCTGCATCACCCTCTTCCACCGGAGCATGCGGAGGGCCCCGAGGCGGCAGGCCCCCTCCTAGCTCGGGGCTGGGGGCTGGCGCCCTAGCAATCGCCGAACGGACCTCTCTGGGAATCCGGCCTGGCGTCGGTCCACCCACGGAGGAGGAACCAAAGACAGACTTCAGCCATTCACCATCTATGATCAGAGGAGGAACACGGGGCAGGCCGGATGTGCCCCATGAGGACTCATGAAGAAAGGACAGCGGGCGCGCAGGCTCGAGGTGCCCTATGGAACGGACCACTCCATCAACTAGTCTGGCAGTTGGGGTGCCGCTCGAGCTCGGCGAGCCCAGGGCTAGCGGAGTAAGAGAAGCTTGGGGGATGGCTCCCGGGCTGGCTCAGCGGGTTCCGCAGGGCAGGGCCTGAAAGGGCTACACTCAGTCGCACGGATAGCAAAGTAAACGAGCAAGGAAAGAAGAAGACTTACTCGTCCATGGCAAGGTACTTCCTGCGCTTCAACATGCGGCAAGGCCGGTCATTGCCACCCAAGGCCTCCTTCCTCTTGCGGAGGGCCCCGAAGTCTACGAGGAATCGACCTAAGCGCCCGACGCAGGGGTCAGCCCCTGGTGTGGAAGAAGCATCAAGATGATCAGCGCTGGAGGAGGTAGCCTGGGGGGCGTCGTCAGGTGTCGCCACGCGAGGAACGGCTGGGGGCTCGGGAGCCCCAGCCTCAGGAACCACATGCCACAACTCCGCACCTGACACCGCTCCAGGGTCGGCCTCGGGAGACGCCGCCTTCAAGACTTCTCGCGGCGTCGGCACCTCGACATCGGTTGCCTCAACTCCCGTCGGTTCTCGTCTCCCCGCCCTGTCGCCCGAGGAAGGACTGTTGTGGGCGGTAGGGGAAGCAACCACGACGGCTGGGTTCTCGCGGGGCCCCATGAAGCCAGCAGGGCGCAGTCCCCACTCGTCGAAGCTGGGCATCTGCCTCACAAAATCGGCCCTGCCAGAGCAAAGATACAAGAGGACACCGTTACTCCGAAGGCTGCCTGGGGAAGGATCGCCAGTCAAGACCCTGAGCACCGTCTGCAGCGCTTCAGGCGCCAAGTCCTCCTAAAGCCGCATGCGGTCTCTGTGCCCCACGAAGTCCCACATCCGACGAGAGCGGCGTTGGAGAGGAGCAATGCGACATTGGAGGAACTCCTTCACCACCTTGGGCGTTGTCACGTTGAGCGCCCTCAAACTCTGGAAGCGGCGCCAGACGAAGGCAAGCCGGGGGCTCGCGAGCACCTCATGATCCCAACCCGCGTGGGGAACAGCAGGCGAGCTCGGATGCGAGAGCAGAGGGTTGGGCACTCCAACGTCCACGTACAGCCACCGCTCTCTGAACCTGGCCTCAGGAGAAGGAAGGCTGAAGTCGATCCCTGAAGCGGCCGTCTCTGGCACGGCGAAGAAGCTCACGCACCCTGAGCACTGAGTGGGGTCGCTCAGGTGCAAGGAGAAGAAGTGGCGCAATAGGGCCACGGAAGGAGGAATGCCTATCATCGCCTCACAAACAAAAGCAAAGACAACCAGAAGAGTAATGGACTCCGGCCCGAGGTGCATCATGCGGATCTGATAATGGGAGAGCACCGCGTTGAAGAAGGCGGAAAAGGGGGGAACCAGACCCTCCCATAGGGCATCGGCGAAGAATCGGACCTCCGTGATGATCCTATCAAGGGAGGCATGGGACACAGGCCAGGCCGTGGTCCTGCCGCACTCGTTGAAGATAGTCGCAAGGGCGGAGCGGACCTTGTCCAAAGCTTCTGGATTGAGTATGATCGACCGGGCGACGGTGGGGGTCGCCGCTGGAGGTGTGCGGGGCGAAGGCGCAGGCTTCTTTCCCCTTCCTTTCTTCGTCGGAGCCATGGCGGTGAGAAGGAGGAAGAACTCGAGCCGGATTAGCGGCGGAGGCTGGAGCTCAAGGAAGAAGGAAAGGTAGGAGGCGGGCGAGCAGCGGAAAGGAGGAACAACTGTGTGCAACTACGGGTCCGCTTAGCCGGGCGCGTAACAAGGTGTCGTGGGGAAGCGCAGGCGCCCATGTCCAATCAATCGCCACGCGGCGCCCAAGGCCGCAGGCTGTTAGGGCCTGCGGCGCTTCGTGCTTGCCCCTTCGCTTCCCTGCTGGGCCAAGCCCGGGCGCGCCTTGGGCCCGGGGGCTACTGTCGGCATTCTGGGAATGGGGGTCCCCAGACTTGCCTGCCTGCGGCCTGCGGCGTGGCTCAAGTGGGGGCCCAGCGCGGCCCATCTTCATCAGCTCAAGCTCAAGACCCTCGCGAGGGGCCAAGCCTCGCGGGGCGGACGACCAGAAAGCTTCCTCAGTGGCAGCCTCATCAGGCAGGCTCGCGAGGAGGCGGAGAGATCAAGGCAGGGGTACCTCGCGAGGAAGCCGTGACGCAAGCCATGACGATCGAGATCAGGCGGGCGCCGGCCTACGCAATGTCCTTGTTTCCCCTTTGGTGCAAAGGGGGCAAGCACAGGCCAAGGCATGGGGCAAAGGTTGCCATTCCGGTGCAACGAGACCAAGACCACCAGAGCGGCAGGACGGAGGTTACCGTGGAGACCAAGACGGCGTCATCACCAGTACTTTTGGCAGCCAAAGACCACCTTTAGTCAGGATAACTTGTACTAGATGTTCCCCTTCAAAATGGCCAATTGTCGGTGCCCTTCCCGCTCATTATTTGGGGAGAGGCCCAGGGCCTCTATAAATAGAGCTAGCCACCACAGAGTAGAGACATCTAGAAAACATCCAGAAATCTGGTAGAACCCTAGCAGAGAGAGAGAGAGGCGACTGAACTCACCCTAGCAGTTCATTGCACCAGCTCAAGAACACCTCTGGCGAGGCTGTTCTTCCCTTGTACTGTTCATCATCAGCCCCTGAGGCAATCCACCACACCACACACTGGAGTAGGGTATTACACCACAACGGTGGTCCGAACCAGTATAAACCCTGTGTCCCTTGTGTTGTTCGTTGTTTCCAGTTTAGATCACGCGAGGAGATTGGACGTAGATCGGTAGGGGAGAGATCTCCGCGCGCACCCCAGTGTTCGAACCTCAAGGGTCTGCCGGAACCCGAAATCCGACAGATATAGTGGACTCATGTGGCAAAACTGGGTTAAAGTTTTTTGGATGCACAAGTAGTGATCATACTTAGTGCAAAATGAAGGCTAGCAAAAGATTGAGAAGCGACCAACCAAGAAACGAATAATCTCATAAGCGAGCATTAAGCATAACTAACACCGAATAATGCACCATAAGTAGGATATAATTTCATTGCATGACTATTGACTTTTGTGCTTGCATAGGGAATCACAGACCTTAACACCAATATTCTTACTAAAGCATAATTACTCATCAAGATGACTCACATATCACATCATCATATCTCAAAACTATTACTAAGAATCAAGTTTATTTTGTCCAATGATCTTCATGAAGTTTTTATTATATCCTTCTTGGATATCGATGGTAGCTGCAACTCCGTCGGTAATTCCCAGGAGAGGGAGGGATGATGTAGCACAACGACGGTAGGTACTTCCATCAGTTATGAAACCAAGGTACCGAACCAGTAGGAGGACCAATCAACACAACGTAAACAGTACCTGCACACAAACAACAACACCTCGCAACCCGACATGCTAAAGGGGTTGTCAATCCCTTCCATGGTACGGCGCCAAAAATTGTGTGATGACGGGAGAAAGTTGTAATAAATCGAACTAATAGATCGCAAATAAAATAAAGTGCAGCAAAGAATTTTTGGATTCTTGGTTTAATAGATCTGAATAAAATGCAACGGAAAAGTAGATCGCAAGGCAAACATATGAGAAAGAAGACCCGGGGGCCATAGGTTTCGGTAGTGGCTTCTCTTGAGAAAAATAGCAAACGGTGGGTAAACAAATTATTGTTGGGCAATTGATAGAACTTAAAATAATTATGACGATATACAGGCAATGATCATTACATAGGCATCACGTCCAAGATTAGTAGACCGACTCCTGCCTGCATCTACTACTATTACTCCACACATCGACTGCTATCCAGCATGCATCTAGTGTATTAAGTTCATGGAAACACGGACTAATGCAATAAGAACGATGACATGATGTAGACAAGATCCGTTTATCTATATGGTGGTGGATATAGATCTCGTCTTTTTATCGTTAGTAGCAACGATACATACGTGTCGGTTCCCTTTTTGTCACTAGGATCAAGCACCATAAGATCGAACCCACTACCGGGCACCTCTTCCCATTGCAAGATAAATAGATCAAGTTGGCCAACAAAACCCAAATATCGGAGAAGAAATATGAGGTTATAAGAGATCATGCATATAAGAGATCAAAGAAACTCAAATAACTTTCATGGATATAAAAAGATATGATTGATCATAAACTCGAAGTTCAGCAGATCCCAACAAACACACCGCAAAAGAGTTATATCATATGGAGCTCCAAGAGACCATTGTATTGAGAATTCAGTGAGAGAGAGAAAGCCATCTAGCTACTAACTACGGACCCGAAGGTCTACAAAGAACTACTCACGCATCGTCGGAGAGGCACCAATGGAGGTGGTGAAACCCATCCGAGATGGTGTCTAGATTGGATCTGGTGGTTCTAGACTATGCGGCGGCTGGATGAATATTTTGTCGATGCCTTTAGGGTTTCTAGAATATTGTGTTATTCATAGAACAAAGAGGCGGTCTGGGGGCACCCGAGGTGGGCACAACCCACCAGGGCGCGCCTGGGCCTCCTAGCACGCCCTGGTGGGTTGTGCCCCCCTCAGGGCACCCCCCAGGTGCAACCAGGGCCCATTGCCTTCCTTCTGGCCCATAAAAAATCATCATGGAGTTTCGTGGCATTTGGACTCCGTTTGATATTGATTTTCTGCGATGTAAAAAACATGGAAAAAACAGCAACTAGCACTTGGCACTATGTCAATAGGTTAATACCAAAAAATGATATAAAATGATTATAAAACATCCAAGATTGATAATAAAACAGCATGTAACAATCAAAAATTATAGATACATTGGAGACGTATCAGATATCTATCACTTTGGGACTAATTTTTCATGTGTTGCTTTTGACAAGCTCAAACAAATATAAGTGAAGATCATGAGCATAATATTTCTTTCTCTCAAATTAATTTAAGTGAAGCAAGAGAGAATTTCTTGAAAATTTACTAACTCTCAAAAAAATCTAAGTGAAGCAAGAGAGCATTTCTTCAAAAACACTAAAGCACACCATGCTCAAAAAGATATAAGTGAAGCACTAGAGCAAGTCCATAGCCCATAAAAGATTTAAGTGAAGCATAGAGAGCAATTCTAACAAGTCATGACATAATTTTGGCTCTCTCAAAAAGGTGTGTCGAGCAAGGGACCAAGACTTAAAACACAAAATAAAACAAGCAAAGACTCATATCATACAAGAATCTCCAAGAAAAACACATAGTATGTGACGAATAAAAATATAGCTTCGAGTAAAATACCGATGGTCGTTAGAAGAAAGAGGGGATGCCACTCGGGGGGCCATCCCCAAGCTTAGTTGGTTGCTCATTTTTGGATAATAGTTTGGGATGCCGAGGCATCCCCAAGCTTAGGCTCTTCTACTCCTTATTCCTTCATCCATCGTAAGATAACCCAAAACTTGAAAACTTCAATCACACAAAACTCAACAAAACCTTCATGAGATCCGTTAGTATAAGAAATTAAGAATAATGAATCACTACTATAAGTGTTGTATAAAACCAATTCATATTTTGTTCTTGCATTATATCTACTATATTCCAACTTTTCTATGGCAAAAACTCATCAAAGAAAACCATAGAGCCATCAAAATAAGCACACAACACAAAGAAAATAGAATCTGTCAAAACGGAATAGTCTGTAGCAATCTGACTATTTCGAATACTTCTGTAACTCCAAATTTTCTGAAAAATTAGGATGGCCTGAGCAATTTGTATGTTGATCAACTGCAAGTGGAATGGGTATTTTATCACTCTCTGGTAAAAAATTAAAATTATTTTCGTGAGCACAGAAGTTCCTATTTTTTCGACAAGATCAAACACTATAACCCAAGAAGATCCTAAAGGCTTTACTTGGCACAAACACTAATTAAAACGTAAAAAAACACAGTCATAATAGTAGCATAATTGTGCTAACACTCAAAAAAGGAAGAAAAAATCAAAAATAAATTTTATTCATTGGGTTGCCTCCCAACAAGCATTATAGTTTTATGCCCTTAGCTAGGCATAAAACAAGGATCTAAGTTTTGTCATCTTTCTTCTTAACCTTCTTAGAGGTGCTTTCATCATGTGGTTTTGTAAACACAACATAAAACATATTATCCATAGAAACCTTAGCATTCCTAAGTTGATGTTCATCACAACCTCTTTGATTCCCCGCAACAATCCAAGAGTAATGTTGGTTAACATTGTTGAAAACTTGTTGGATTATATCTAGAACGGGGACTTCTTTTTTAAGATTCTCATCAAAGATTTTATTATCCCAAGAAAATGTCTTAAAGCATAGTCACTATTGTAAAGAATTTCATCTATCACAGGTTTTTCACAATTCATATCATAAAAATCAAAGATTTTCCTAGCTTCCCATATTATGTAGTCAAACTCATTCATAAGAATGAGAGTGGCCAACTTTTTAGCCCTAGGATTCTTTATAATGGGAAGCTCAAAAAACAATCTTTGCAAAGTAGGATGAGTATGAATAAATTTACTTTCAAGTTTCAGAACTAGTGCTGAAATAGCATCCACATAAGATCTAGTAGTTTTAAGTATAGGAGCATCATCAAGACTTAGATTCCCAACACAATTGAAAAATTCTTGGATACGTTCTTTTCCCATAACATTCCCTTGCCCAGTTTTAGCATCCAGATTGCCCGTAATCTTAGGAGTTAGGCCATCATCTGTTGGTGCCATACCGAAATCACTCATGATTGCAAGCAAAGGAAAGATCCGACGAGAAAACGGCGAACGAAAAAGAGGGGCGAATAAAACAACAAATTTTTGTGAAATGGGGGAGAGGAAAATGAGAGGCAAATGGCAAATAATGTAAATTGCAAGGAGATGAGATTTGTGATTAGGAACCTGGTATATGTTAAAGATCCTCCCCGGCAACGGCGCCAGAAATTCCTTTTGATGTCGCTTGAAGCTACGTCGGTATTTCCCCAAAGAGGAAGGGATGATGCAGCATAGTAGCGGTAGGTATTTCCCTCAGATATGAAACCAAGGTTATCGAACTAGTAGGAGAACCAAGCAACACAACATAAACAACCCCTGCACACAAATAACAAATCCTCGCAACCCGACGTGTTAAAGGGGTTGTCAATCCCTTTCGGGTAACGGTGGCAGAAATTGGTGTGTGACGGGAAAAAGTTGTAATAGATTGAATAAATGTATCGCAAATAAAATAAAGTGCGGCAAAGTATTTTTTGGGTTTTTGGATTAATAGATCTAAAAATAAAAGCAAATAAAAGTAGACCTCAAAGACAAAAAATATGAGAAAGAGACCCGAGGGCCGTTGATTTCACTAGTGGCTTCCCTCGAGAAAAATAGCAAACGGTGGGTGAAAAATTACTGTTGGGCAATTGATAGAACTTCAAATACTCATGATGATATCCAGGCAATGATCATTATATAGGCATCACGTCCAAGATTAGTAGACCGACTCTTGCCTGCATCTACTACTATTACTCCACACATCGATCGCTAGCCAGCATGCATCTAGTGTATTAAGTTCATGGAGAAATGGAGTAATGCAATAAGAACGATGACATGATGTAGGCAAGATCTCTCTATGTAGAGATAGACCCCATCGTTTTATCCTTAGTACCAACGATACATACGTGTCGGTTCCCCTTCTGTCACCGGGATCAAGCACCGTAAGATCGAACCCACTACAAAGCACCTCTTCCCATTGCAAAATAAATAGATCAAGTTGGCCAAACAAAACCCAAATATCGGAGAAGAAATACGAGGCTATAAGCAATCATGCATAAAAGAGATCAAAGAAACTCAAATACTTTCATGGATATAAAAAGAGATAGATCTGATCATAACTCAAAGTTCATCGGATCCCAACAAACACACCGCAAAAGAGTTACATCATATGGATCTCCAAGAGACCATTGTGTTGAGAATAAAGAGAGAGAGAGAGATGAAGCCATCTAGCTACTAACTACGGACCCGAAGGTCTACAGATAACTACTCACGCATCATCGGAGAGGCACCAATGGAGGTGGTGAACCCCATCTGAGATGGTGTCTAGATTGGATCTGGTGGTTCTGAACTCTGCGGTGGCGGGATCAATATTTCGTTGACTCCCCTAGGGTTTTGGGAATATTGGGTTATTTATAGAGCAAAGAGGCGGTCCGGGGGGACCAAGGTGGGCACAACCCACTAGGGCGCGCCTGGGCCTCCTGGCGCGCCCTGGTGGGTTGTGCTCCCCTCGGGGAACCCCCCAGGCACAGCTAGGGCCCGTTGTGTTCCTTCTGGCCCCTAAAAATTCTCCGTAAAGTTTCGTGGCATTTGGACTCCGTTTGATATTGATTTTCTGCGATGTAAAAAACATGGAAAAACAGCAACTGGCGCTTGGCACTATGTCAATAGGTTAGTACCAAAAATTGATATAAAATGATTATAAAACATCCAAGATTGATAATATAACAACATGGAACAATAAAAATTATGGATACGTTGGAGATATATCATTGATCATATCTACTATATGATTCACGTTCGACCTTTCGGTCTCAGTGTTCTGAGGCCATATCTACATATGCTAGGCTTGTCAAGTTTAACTCGAGTATTCTGCACGTGCAAAACTGGCTTGCACCCATTGTATGTGAACATAAAGCTTATCACACCCGATCATCACGTGGTGTCTCGGCACGATGAACTGTAGCAATGGTGCATACTCAGGGAGAACACTTGAACCTTGAAATTTAGTGAGGGGTCATCTTATAATGCTACCGCCGTACTAAGCAAAATAAGATGCATAAAAGATAAACATCACATGCAATCAAAATATGTGACATGATATGGCCACCATCATCTTGTGCCTTTGATCTCCATCTCCAAAGCACCGTCATGATCTCCATCGTCACCGGCTTGACACCTTGACCTCCATCGTAGCATCGTTCTCGTCTCGCCAACTATTGCTTCTACGACTATCGCTACCGCTTAGTGATAAAGTAGAGCAATTACATGGCGATTGCATTTCATACAATAAAGCGACAACCATAAGGCTCCTGCCAGTTGCCGATAACTTCTACAAAACATGATCATCTCGCACAACAATTTATATCTTGTCACGTCTTGACCATATCACATCACAACATGCCCTGCAAAAACAAGTTAGAGGTCCTCTACTTTGTTGTTGCAAGTTTTACGTAGATGCTACGGGCTACTAGCAAGAACCGTTCTTACCTACGCATCAAAACCACAACGATTTTTCGTCAAGTGTGTTGTTTTAACCTTCAACAAGGACCGGCCGTAATCAAACTCGATTCAACTAAATTTGGAGAAACAGACACCCGCTAGCCACATGTGTGCAAAGCATGTTGGTAGAACCAGTCTCATGAATGCGGTCATGTAATGTTGGTCCGGGGCGCTTCATCCAACAATACTGCCAAATCAAAGTAAGACGTTGGTGGTAAGCAGTATGCCTATTATCGCCCACAACTCTTTGTGTTCTACTCGCGCATATCATCTACGCATAGACCTGGCTCGAATGCCACTGTTGGGGAACGTAGCATGCAATTTCAATTTTTTTCCTACGATCATGCAAGATCTATCTAGGAGATGCATAGCAACGAGAGGGGAGAGTGTGTCCACGTACCCTCGTAGACCGAAAGCGGAAGCGTTAGGTTAACGCGGTTGATGTAGTCGAGCGTCCTCACGATCCAACCGATCCAAGTACCGAACGTACGGTACATTCGTGTTCAGCACACGTTCAGCTCGATAATGCCCCTCGATCTCTTGATCCAGTAGAGGGTCGAGGGAGAGTTCCGTCAGCATGATGGCGTGGTGATGGTGATGTGATCCGTGCAGGGCTTCGCCTAAGCACTACGACGCTATGACCGGAGGAGTAAACTATGGAGGGGGGCACCGCACACGGCTAAGAGAAATCTTGGTGTGTCTTTGGGGTGCCCCCCGCCCCCGTATATAAAGGGGGGTGGAGGAGGAGGCCGGCGGACAGGAGGGGCGCGCCAAGGAGGGAGTCCTACTTGGACTCCTAGTCCAAGTAGGATTCGCCCCCATCGGAGGGAATAGGAAGGAGAGGGAAAGGGAAGGGGGGCGCCCCCTCCTCCTTGTCCTATTCGGACTCCCTAGGAGGGGGGGTGGGCCACCCCCCGCGGGCTTCCCTCTCTCTCCCTTTAGGCCCATGTAGGCCCAACACTTCCCGGGGGGTTTCGGTAACCTCTCGGTACTCCGAAAAAATACCCGAATCACTCAAAACCATTCTGATGTCTGAATACTACCTTCCAATATATGAATCTTTACCTCTCGACCATTTCAAGACTCCTCATCATGTCCGTTATCTCATCCGAGACTCCGAACAAACTTCGGTCACCAAAACACATAACTCATAATACAAATCGTCATCGAACGTTAAGCGTGCGGACCCTACGAGTTCGAGAACTATGTAGACATGACCGAGACACATCTCCGGTCAATAACCAATAGCGGAACCTGGATGCTCATATTGGTTCCTACATATTCTACGAAGATCTTTATCGGTCAAACCGCATAACAACATACGCTATTCCCTTTGTCATCGGTATGTTACTTGCCCGAGATTCGATCGTCGTTATCCTCATGCCTAGTTCAATCTCGTTACCGACAAGTCTCTTTACTCGTTCCGTAATGCATCATCCCGCAACTAACTCATTATTCACATTGCTTGCAAGGCTTATAGTGATGTGCATTACAGAGAGGGCCCAGAGATACCTCTCCGACACACAGAGTGACAAATCATAATCTTGATCTATGCCAACTCAACAAACACCTTTGGAGACACCTGTAGAGCATCTTTATAATCACCCAGTTACGTTGTGACGTTTGATAGCACGCAAGGTGTTCCTCCGGTATTCGGGAGTTGCACAATCTCATAGTTAGAGGAATATGTATAAGTAATGAAGAAAGCAATAGCAATAAAACTAAACGATCATAATGCTAAGCTAATGGATGGGTCTTTTCCATCACATCATTCTCTAATGACATGATCCCGTTCATCAAATGACAAACACATGTCTATGGTCAGGAAACTTAACCATCTTTGATTAACGAGCTAGTCAAGTAGAGGCATACTAGGGACACTCTGTTTTGTCTATGTATTCACACATGTACTAAGTTTCCGGTTAATACAACTCTAGCATGAATAATAAACATTTATCATGATATAAGGAAATATAAATAACAACTTTATTATTGCCTCTAGGGCATATTTTCTTCATCATGATATAAGGAAATATAAAATAACAACTTTATTATTGCCTGTAGGGCATATTTCCTTCATCGGCCCCCATCATCCACAGGCACCATCCTCATCTAACCTAGGTACTAAGTCCAAACAATCTTGATATACACCGCTCTTTGATTTTTTTGCATGTTGTAAGTGTTGTCCGCTATGTTCATATGGTTGTATAGTCCCTTTTTGTTGGGCCCAAATTTGGGCACTCCATTGTGTGCATGAAGCACATATGCTTCCCAATTTTAGGGGCAGTATCTTATAGGATTTTTTTTCATATATCCATGCTTCCAACCGATAGTATATATGTAACTGCACCATGTTGTTCATGCATCTTAACAATTTGTGTTTCTTAATTGCAATGCATATGCTTCATTCGGAGATAGAGTTTGCCTCATTTCGTGTGAGGGAGTAGACATATGTTCCAGTTTTCCTTGATCTGGAGAAAACCTTGCATTGCTTCCAAAATATGGCCATGCATTGCTTCATTTATTCAACAATGCCCGGTTTATATTACTATATGCAAGGCACAAAAAAGGGGTCTTCTGAAACATATGTCGATTGCATCTTGTGCCAATTGAATTGCTTCCATAACGTTTGATTTTTCCTTTCCCTGACTTTATTCACTGTTATCCCCCTTGAAACATGCCATGCTCCCATATTGTACCCAATATGTTTCTGAGTTCTAATAATTTTGGTTTAATATTTTCCATCTTATTCTCTATTTTTTCGTTATCCAATTTGGCAAAGGGGTGCTTACATGTTATTCTTGCTTACATTGCCCTGCTTCAATAATAGATATTTAACAAAAAAAATTATTTTGTTGGTTCACTTTTATTTCTCGCATATGGTTTTGCGGTAGTGAAATTTTGCTTCAACCATATTATATATGCTTCTATTTCGAAATTTTGCTTCAATTGCTTCATTTTCATTTCTCACAAACGCTTCTATGGTACTAGAACCTTGCTTCGACCGTTTCCTACTTATATTTCTCACATATGCTTATGTGCTTGTAAAATTATACTTCAACCACTACAAGTGTATACTTCGTTTAGCGAATTATTTTGTTTCAACTACTCCTGCCTCTACTCCACTATGTCTGGTTGATTTTTCTGTTATATATACATTTTTTGCAGCATAAGGTTGTAGTCGTGCTTCTTTATTTTGGGCACATGTCAAGGATATTGATGTCTAGAGCATTACGAGCGGGATGAGGCGCCAGTGTTTGTGAGGCTTATTCCTTGTTGGCGACAAACTAGTATATGTGGAGCTCTTCCACTGTTTGTCAGGTGGATTCCTAGTTGGCGACAAACTAGCAGTAAATAATGTTGTATGCTTTGTTCTTGTTTTTTTGTTAAAAATATAATTGTCATTAGAAATTTGTTCTTTGCGGACATCTCTGTAATTCCTTTGAAGCATATGCAATTGTCACAGGGTAACTATTCTTCTCTTTTGGTGCAAACAAATTGCTATTTGGTTCGAAGCAATTCTCTAATCGGCGGAAACAAGTAATTGGCTTTTGACTTATTGTGTTGAGATGACAAAAAACCTAACCTTATGATCGATTCATGTTGTTTGAAGCAACTTCTGCGGAAGCAAATTCGGAATTGCACTGAAGCAAAATTTATTTTCTTCGGAAGCAAGTTCTACTTTTTTTACGCAATGTTTGATACAAACAAAAAAAGTTGGAAGTATGTCACCGATAGCACTGCTCCATCATGGACGGGCGGCACCGTAATTAAGCCGACCTCCTATCGCGATCGCCCAGTCGCCGTCAGCTGTCATACACTCCCAGACGCCCCGTGTCCCTCCAAGATCAGCAACGTGAACGTGAGACGAGACAAAACCTCCCCTTGTCCGCACCCCGCACCTACCTTATCAGTCCCACGAACCAGCCTGCCTGCTTCCTCCAACGGCCGGGCCGGGAGGGACCTGGCCGGCCGGCCCCATCAGCACACCGCCGTCCCCGTCCCACGCCTAAACAAATCTAGTCCGGCCAAGGCAAGAGCCGGGCGCTCGTCGGTGCCGCGGAATCTCCCCGCCACCCCGAGACGGCAACGCCGGCATCACGATGCGTGCCACAACGACGCGAGAATGATTGAACCATCTTGCCATAGTCAGTTTTGTCTGGGGAAAGTGGGGAAAAAAATCCCGTGCATACCGGTTGCAAACCTCATCTTTTGCAACCCGGACGTCATCTGCTGCCACGTGTACAGCTGGACAATCACACGGCGTCCTCAATTTTGTCCAAGCGATACGCAGCTCGGCTCCAATCGCTGCACGCATGCGTATGGCTCGGCTCCAAAACTAAACCTGTACGTGCGATATTGGCTCCCATAGTTACGTGATTGCTTCCGATCAGATCATAGCCCCGATCAGATGCGTGGCTGCAGCCTTGTCCGCCTCCAATCCTCCATCAATCCAACCGAGAATTTCTGATGGCTGAGCGACCGGAACGGTGTCCTCCAGGCGATGCGACTAGCCGCCAGTTCCCTGGCCCGACGCTCACTGCAGCAGGAGGAACGATAGCCATGTCCGCCGGCCGTTGAAACACGCCCTCTCCCTTGCATGACGGGATCGGGCTGGAAGGACAGCCACGGCCGCCACTGGCCGTGCTGCCACAATCTGAAGCAGAGCTGTCGTCGAGAAGGTCAGGAGTGGCCATGCCGGAATCTCACACCGTCGCCTGGAACGACGACCATGGTGGTTCTACCTCTGGCTTGCACCATGTAAACCTCGTTGATGACAACAGTCACTACTCCAAATTGTACCGTCCGTCGTATACGATGTCAGAAGCCACGACATGCACCATGGACTTGCCGCCGCCACAAGTCATGTCAGGAGGAGGCCAGCAAGATGACGCAGTTACGGATGGTCGTGGAGAAAATGAAGAGCAAACAATTCAGGTACGGCGGTCTCTCGGCTCAAATTCAAGCGAAATTTATCTTTTCACATCGCATTGTGGTAATAGAAAATTTAACTTTGAACTATGTGTACTGCAGGTTCCTGAAGTTGGGAAAACGTTTGAGTTAGAGAAAGACGCCTATGACATGTATAACACATATGCTGGCAAAGTTGGATTTAGTATTAGAAAGAACCAGTCAAAGCGTCGACATGATGGTACTATATATCAAAAAAGAATTGTTTGCAGTAACCAAGGCCATCGAGAAACCGAGTCGTCGAAGGACACTACAAGGACGGATTGCAATGCCCGTATTCAGTTCAGTGTTAGCAGAGAGGGGATTTGGACGGTGCAAAAGGTTGTAACCGATCATAATCATTATCTTGCTAGTCCCAATAAGGTGCACAAACTGAGGTCCCAACGACGTGTTATAGAAGCAGACAGACATCTAATTGACCAGATACGGGAAGCCGGAATGAAGCCATCCCAGGTGTATGACTTCATGGTAGCGTTTTACGGAGGACCAGACAAAGTGCCATTCGCAAAGATGGACTGCAATAACGAGATTGGTCGTGAGCGCAAAAAGTACTTAGAATCAAATGATTCACAAACACTTCTAGAATACTTGAAAAATAAGCAGAGAGAGGATCCAACATTTTTTTATGCCATTCAAGTAGATGAGAAAGATGGTCGGATTGCTAATTTCTTTTGGGCAGACGGACAGTCTATCATGGATTACGCATGTTTCGGAGATGCTATATCATTTGACACTACATTTCAAACTAATAAGTTTGAAATGCCTTTTGCTCCAATCCTGGGAACCAACCATCACAAGCAGACTATAATTTTTGGGGCAGCGTTGTTATATAATGAGACCATTGAGTCATTTGTTTGGTTGTTTGAAACCTTTCTAACAGCAATGTCAGGTAAGCATCCAAGCACAATTTTCACTGATCAGGATGCGGCCATGGCAGGAGCAGTTGCATATGTGTTTCGAAATACAAGTCATCGAGTTTGTCTATGGCACATTTATCTTAATGCTGCTAAACATCTTGGACATGTAATTCATGAGCATCCTGAGAAGTTTCTACCTGATTTTAAGAGATGTGTCTATGAAGATAGATCAGAGTATAAGTTCAACAAGAAGTGGCATGAATTGTTGGATCGGTACAACCTCCAGGACAACGAATGGATGGCAAAGTTATATGAGTTGAGGGAAAAGTGGGCTGCTGTCTATCGTGACTCGTTTACAGCTGATATGAACTCGACTCAAAGGAGTGAAGGTATGAATAATGTCTTCAAGCAAAGATTTCGTAGGAGACTTGGTCTCTCCGAACTCCTTGTAGAATGTGAGAAGGTTTCTCATAGTCTTCGGGAAAATGAGTTGGATGCAGATTTTAGTTCGCGTCGAAAGAACCCGATTACTTACTCATCTAAGTTACCTTTGCTGAAGACCGCATCCGAATCATATACAAGGAGGATGTATTCAGAGTTCGAGGAAGAATTTACAGGACAATTTTCGATGTCTTGTAAATTGTTACAAACTGAGGGGTCAGTGTTGACATACATGGTTACACATATGAATAGTGAGTATGGAACAAAAGTTATATACAATACTGCGGATACTACCATTACATGTTGTTGCAGAAAGTATGAATCCATAGGTATGTATGCTTTATTTAATTTCCAATATACTAGTTTCTAATACAAATTGATGAAATATGGTATCCGTATTTTACAGGTATATTGTGCAAGCATGCTTTTAAAGTTTTCAGTGTGAATGATGTTTTCATTTTGCCATCACAATATATACTAAAAAGATGGACAAAATATGCAAAGAGAGGATATTATGTTGAAAAACTAGGAACTAAGGAGGAAAGTTTGAAAACGCATGCTGCACGTGTCTCACGGAAGGCCACGTCCGTTGCATTGAAGTGTACCCGATCAAAGGAACTTCTTATTGATTCGAGAAAGTTATAGATAAGTTTGACGTACAAGCAGATAACTCTCTCAGCAAGATGGAGGAAAAATCAAATGAGGTTCTGCTAGTTTCGACTGACCTTTCTACCGACACACTAAAAGGTACAATATTAATTAGAGTTCCTCCGGTGGTAAAAGGTGCAAAGACTAAACGGTCAAAACTCTCCTTTGAGAAGAAGAAAGGGAAGAAAAAGAATAGTACTAAAAAGAAAGGTACTGGTCCTACACATTCTAGCAAGCCTTTTCTATTATATACTTTTATAGTTAGTGTTTAATTTATCTTTCAACTCTTGTCTGAAAATAGGAGAAGATCCAAAAAATGCAGTACGAAATAGGGATGATGGCATTCATCCACAGGAATTGATGGTAAAACATATGACTTGGACTCGGTATTCACTTTTCATATTTTCCTTACATATTTATATAAACAATTTTAAATTATATGACACAGGATGTTGGGACTGGTAGCATTGACGTTTCTAGTACAGTGCCAAACTTTCGAAATGATGTGTATGGGTAGTCTTCGTCCATGGCTGCTCCGTTGATCCAAGGTGGATTTACTAATGCCGCAATTCCAACCTTTGCAAATGATGCGTACGGGCAACCTTCAGCTATGTACGCTCCTTTCATCCAAGTCAAATTCACAAGTCTTTTGCTTGGAGTTCATCAGGATGCTACAATGTCCTCGTCTGCTAAAAAGTTACATTTTGATGAATAGTATTTGGCGCAACATATAAGGAGTATGATCTTTTTTATGTAATCTGGTGTACCATGAATTTTAATTGATGTACTGCAGCACACTGGATTTTGTCTTCATTTACAATGTTTGAGTATTGTGCCAGTTGCAAGGTTTGATGAGTTTGTACGCCTATTTTCTAAAGAAGTTATAGAATTTATGAACTGGTGTATTAGAATACAAGTACTTTCCAATTGCCTGTCTAAATGGTTGTCAGATTTCATACTAAAAAATGAGTCTCACACTGAAGTTTAGGCCTACTCAAGGACAGTAGAAAAAATAGCACCTTCGCTACAGTATATAGCAAATCAAAGAAACATGGAGAAATATTCAGATTTTTTTAAACACATCCAGCAAAATGAAGATTTTATATTATCCATATGAATTTGATAGGAAAAGATACACTGTATACTAATTAGTACATTGTCAGGGAGAGCAATCAGCTATAGGTTGGTACAATAGTTGTCATGAATTCAACATCAAATTTGCAAGATTTGACATTCCTAGTCTAAGTATACTCCATCAGCAACCATTGCGTCTTCTTCAACAGTTTTCTCAGCAGCTGTGTTGTTCCAGCAGTATACTTGAGGGTCTTCGGATAGAAGAACGACGGTGGAGTGTGGCTGTTGCGTGAGTAGGTGGCCTCCTGTTCGCTCTTCGTTCCCTCATGTTGATGCCTAACACAACTTTGCATTTCGGTTAAGATTCTGGGCATCTTGCACCTGTACAAGGCATCATCCTTGTTCGAAGCACCAACGTTGTGCAACGCCATCTTGACTGGAGCTCTCCCAGCAGCAATCCAATTGACTCTAGTCTTGTACAGACAGTAAATAAGATTCAATTTCCTTGCCCTCCACTTCTTCGGATTGTAGCAAAGAGATACAACTACCTGGATTAATCACAAGTCCAAGACCCTGCATTAGCAATTATCCATACAAGGCTGACAAAACAATTCAGTACATGTAAATCATCATGTCAAAAAGGAGGCACATGATTACACTATCAATTGATATGGCATCAGCCGGTAAATCAACAATCCATACGACACATGTGTAGGATGATGGACAAAATCATGCCTACAAATTATGAATGGTTCACAATTCTAAATTGAATGGCTAATTAGGTACTCTATCTCTTTTCTTTTCAGACTTGAAGAGATTTATTGATCATTAATCGGGATTAGAATCAAACTACAAAGCATCAGCTATAATTTTTGGAACAAAGTTCATCTAAGGGGATCTACGTCTACTACTACTAGGTTGCTTGGCATAAAGATGTACCAAAGCACTGCACGGAAGGAGGAGAGCTGGCCGGGAAAATTACATCTTGCGTACGCGAGTTTGGGCCACGGGCGGCCTTGGCGGATGCGACTCCAGGGACCGGCGGGGGCAACTCCCAGCGGTGGCCCGGAGTCAAGGCAACTCCCGGCGGCGGCGATGCGATTCCCAGTGGCGGGCGCGGAAGCGAATCCCGGCGGCGGCGGCGGATCGGCTATGTGCGCAGAGTCTAGGAGTCGGGATCGAATGCTCTGTTCTGTGCGAATCGAGCCGCTGTAGAGGGAAGGAGCCGAGCCGCGCGAGTCGAGGACGGCGCTGGTGTGCCGATTGGAGCCGAGCTGCGTATCGCTTGGACAAAATTAAGGACGCCGTGCGATTGTCCAGCTGTACACGTGGCAGCAGATGACGTCCGGGTTGCAAAGGATGAGGTTTGCAACCAGTATGCACGGAAGTTTTTTCCAGAAAGTGAGGGTGATTGCCGGACCTGCGGGTCAATGGCAGTAACTTGTTTATTTGCGCGACGGGACGGGCACTCAGGCAGACATGAACCCCTCGAACTGGCCACCATCTGTCCATGCATCAACGCATGTGCCATGTGATGTGACCTTTTGCTTGGCGAATGTTGTACCTGCCAAGTCAAATGAACTGGCCTCCCCCTCCCGTGACACGTGCAGCAAGCAAGGTCCTCGGTCAAAAGATGTCCCGATCCCAACTTGCCAGCGACTTCCACGGCCCAGTGGCCTAACAATCACCGGAAGAAATTAAGGTGACCTGGCGTGCCGAACCTTCATTGTTCTGCCATATGGGGCCACAAGTCAGATTGTTAGTACTGTAGTAGTATCTGACAAGTACTGCCAACTTAATTTGGTCCTGGTATCTGATCATCTTTCGAATGGTCAGCCAAATCACCATCGGCCCGTCGACGACAGTTCCCATCGAGAGGATTAAATGTGGAAAGCCTACCACAGACACACAAGAGAAATATCTGCAATGTGCATCCAGGTTTAGTGGTCACCACTTATCGACAACCTTAACAATCTATACAGATTCCGTCCTATTCCTTTAGCAACTGGAGTACACTGTACACGGAGGCGGTGATCTCGAGGCAGCGTACACAATACTAGACTGTAGACTACCACCACCACGACTATACATCAAGAAAGTGATTGCACGGCTCCCTTTTGCACGATGCCACCTTGACACGAAAAGTTTCCAGTTCCTCGCGCCCTTTGCTTGCCACTGCAAGAAAGGTAGTTCATTCCGTGGTGTAGTCCCAAGTTTCCTTATTTTCTCGAAATCAACTAGTAACATTGTTCTCAAATCCTTTTGTACCCATAATGACATATGGACCGCAATATCTGGCGAACGTTCGCTGAGAGGGGTTGACATTTGCGGATGTGGCAATTTTGGTTGCGTGAGGTTGACGGTTTCTTCATAAACGCATGACACTATTTAAGAGAAGAGAAATTTTGTGGCAAAAAATGCAGGATTTGGCCTCTTCTTTTTCTTAGGGAAGGATCTGCCATCTCCAACTAGGTAAGTTGCGGAAAAAAAATATTTGCTTGTCATCCCTTTTCAGCTAACGTTCGTCAGTTATCATTATCGTAATATTATCCCTATTATAGTATTGCACAAGTACACGGGTGAGAAAACAACAGTGAACTACACACAGGGAGTGCTAGCACTAGCACTTTTTCTTAAACTAGTACTAATTACGAACTAAACTGATGAGTGCCCTTTGCCGTAGTACTACTGTGTTGTACTACGGCGGGGTATGGTAAATGGAAAAGTGAGAGGCTCTGGTCTGGGTCGCTTTACCGCACCGGCGGGCCGGAAACGGTCGCGACGGCTTTGAATTGAACGGGGCAGCGAGGTCGGAAAAATCCTGCGCCGCGACGCGCAAAACGAGGCGAAACTGCAAGGAAAGCGAAAAAGGGCAGGCCATCACAAGAGAAGAGATCCATCCACCCATCCGTCCAACTGGTCGAGCCGAGAACACCTCGTCCCTGTCGTCGCCTCCCTCCCTCCCCCTCCCCGTCCGCCGTTCGTTGGCTCGTCTCGTCTCTCTTCTTACCCACCCACCTCGCCCCCTCCCTCCCTCCCGGAAATCGCAGGATTTTCACCGGCTTCCCGTTGACGTTTCCGCCACTGCGGCAGCTGCACAATTCGAAACCCCCCCGCACACTCCCCTCCTTCCGTGCCTAGGCGGCAACGCTTCTTCTCGCCTCCCCTCCCCACCTCCTTTATAACCGAGCGGGCGGCCCCTCCCGCGTGAGGCACCGAGGACGGGGGCAGAGCCGCAGCGCAGCCGAGCCGAGACCAGACCAGACGAACCGCGCCGAGCCCTACCCTCCTCCACCACCGGGCCTCTCTGCGAGGAGCGAGATGGAGCCGGCCGAGAAGAAGCCGCCGGCGGTGTCCGACCTCGGCGCCTGGGGGATGAACGTCGTCAGCTCCGTCGGCCTCATCATGGCCAACAAGCAGCTCATGTCCTCCGCCGGCTACGCCTTCTCCTTCGGTACGCGCCCTGGCTCTCTCCCAGATCTGGATCCGCCGCCTTGGGGGGCTCGTCGCTGGCGGATCTGACGACTGACGCGCTCCTGTTTTTCGTTTGTTTGCCCTCGCCTGCGCGAATGCAGCCACCACGTTGACCGGGTTCCACTTCACCGTCACGGCGCTCGTCGGGTGGATTTCCAAGGCCACCGGCTACTCCGCCTCCAAGCACGTCCCCCTCTGGGAGCTCGTCTGGTTCTCGCTCGTCGCCAACGCCTCCATCACCGGGATGAACCTCAGCCTCATGCTCAACTCTGTCGGCTTCTATCAGGTATAGCACGCTTTGTGCCTGCGCTGCTGCCTATTGGCCATTGGCCGTGAATACGAATACGTGGCCTTGTTCTGTGGCTCAAGAACGTGTGCAAACTATGCCAATTTGCAGATCTCCAAACTGAGCATGATTCCGGTGGTTTGCTTGATGGAATGGGTGCTCAACAGCAAGCACTACACAACCAAGGTTATATCGGCAGTGGTTGTCGTCGCAGCGGGCGTCGGGATTTGCACCGTCACCGATGTGGAGGTCAATGCTAAGGGCTTCATTTGTGCTTGCGTGGCTGTGTTCTGCACGTCGCTGCAACAGATTGTGAGTTTATTTTCTCTGTCTGGATACAATTTCTGCATTTTAGATTCCTGCTTACTTAGAAAGTTAAATACTAGGCGTAGATATCCTAATTGGAAATGTTTCCTAAGATTTACGTATGTCGTTATGACTTTCACAATAGTTGGAAGTTGTACAACCAATGATGATAACGCCAATTTTTGTATGTCGTTATAACTTTTCCACTATATGAAAGTTGTCTGGCCAATTATGATAACGCCAAGGTGTTTTGCTGATAACGAGCAACATAGGTGCTTTGGTGAAACATTGTCCTATAGAAGCCAAATATTCAGTAGCTGGGCATTGTATGGTTCTGCTCATTCAATGATTTCACTTTCTGGTGCAGTACTGTTGTATCATCATTATTGTTTTTTTAACTGAGTATCATCATTATTGTGAGTTGTCGTAGTTACTGTGCCTTGGTGTGGATTTTCCAATGTGCCCAGTTAAAACTGTGCAACAAAGAAATCTCATGCTAACAGTGTGATATGCCTGTTACAGGCCATGGAACCAAAACCAACATTTTCATTGTTAACCTGCAGTATGCTTCATGAGTAAATAATTCACATCATCTCTCAAAAATAAATAAATCTTGTCATATAGCTGCGGATTTACAGTTGAATTCAATGATATCTGTATTCTCTTGCCTTTTGTTGCCTTGCATCGTGGAACATCCCTTTAAAATTCTGCGGTTACTTTTGGGCTTGCTACATCTTGGGATGATAATGTATTTTGGACTTTTCATGGGCGATGTTAGATACATAATTGTAGCCTTGAAGTTTTGGAAGATAGTTGCTGATCTTAGTTGATGAAGAGTTGCATTTTTAAACTGAATGCTAACGGGACTCCTTTTTCCGTTTAAAAGTTGTGTTCCATAAAAACACCTATGCAGTTTAATAAATTCCACTACGTTTTGGGTTCTGACAATACCTGTTCTTGTTCCAGACAATTGGCTCCTTTCAGAAGAAGTACAACATTGGGTCATTTGAGCTGCTGAGCAAAACTGCACCAATACAGGCAGTGTCACTTATTATACTGGGTCCCTTTGTGGATTACTACCTAAATGGGCGTTGGCTATTGAACTACAGTTTTTCAACAGGGGCAACTGTAAGTTCTCACTCCTGCCACATAATTTTCAGTTAATGAAACAATGCCTTGTATCTTCTGCTATAGATTCGTGGCAATGTTAACTAAAGTATTTGAATTTATGACATTTCCCATTCCTCTACTGCTTAGTACCCCACTGTAATAAGTTAGCAATTTCCTTTTCCAATTCATCTATGTCATGGAGCTGTAACAACACTGATTTTTCTCTTATTTGTTTTGTATGTTTTGCTTAACATCCTTCTTAAGAAACGCGGAATTTATATTATATGACTCGTGGTTTGCTGTTAACCACAACAATACTTCTAGCTTGTGGTTATAAATGCAGTTCGTGGTGATGTTTTCTGTTTTAATCATCACGCAGCTCTTGGTGCTGCTTTTAATGCTTTTGTCTGAAAACAGCTTGTTTATGCTCTAACAATCTCCTGTGCCAATCCTTTTGCAGTTCTTCATACTGCTTTCATGCTCCTTGGCTGTGTTCTGCAACATGAGCCAGTACCTCTGCATCGGGCGGTTCTCTGCAACCTCTTTCCAGGTCCTGGGCCACATGAAAACGGTGTGCGTGCTGATCCTCGGCTGGGTTCTGTTCGACTCGGCTCTCACCATCAAGAACATACTCGGGATGCTGCTCGCCATCATGGGCATGGTGGTCTATAGCTGGGCCATGGAGTCTGAGAAGAAGGCCACCTCGGCGATCCCGCGGAACAAGAGCGACATGCTGGACGGGGAGGACGTGCCCCTCAAGTCGAGAACGAGCGGCATTCCGCTGTCCTCGGAACTTGATGACCTCGAGGAAGGCCCGATGAAGAGCTAGCCTGTCGCTGTTATTCATTCATTCTTCTTGGTTCTTTTGTATGTGTTTGATCCACAATGTCCGCCAGTCCAGTCCTCAAAGCTATCGACAATCTTGTTAATTTTGCCCCTTGCCTGCTGGGTGGAGTTCCATCATAGGTGATGACGACCCCGGCCGGCCGGCCGGCCTCGGCGTAGATGACCACCACTTAGGAAATTTGTCAAGGCCGATATGGGCCGAGCCATGGTGATTCGTGATGGCTGTTGTTATAGACGACAACAAATTATACTTATATAATGGAATACAGGTGTTCCCCCGTTGTAGCATCCCGGTGAATGCTTGTCATTATTCCTCCAGGGTTCGCTGTCGTGTTTTGCCGTGGCAATCGTGGTTTCCGTCAGCACCATGAGCGGTGTGTGCTGTCGTGCGCCTTGTCGGGGCTGCCGGCCGCCGGCCTCACATGGGATAATGGGTGGGGCTTTGCCGGTGGCAACGTGGCCGTCGGCAACGAGGACGTGGACGGCGATGCTGCCGCCGGCCAAGTGAGGAAAGCCGGAATCAGTGGCAAGGGTATCCTTCCACTGTTTGCACGTATGGTTTCTTCAGTTTGCTTTTCTCGAGTGCGTCATGTGCCTTTATTCAGTGATGGCACCGAACTAGAAAGGGAACAACTCGTCTCGTTCGGGCATCAACCAAAGCAAAAGAGAAACGGGATCTTTGAAAAAGTCTCAGCGAGGAACGTAGATCATCTGGTCCTCGAAATCGTTGGATGACCAATCATACTGTTCCAAAGTACCAAATCTAGGGTCAAGGAATGCAAGCCCCTCGGTGCAGAACGCACAATGGGCCTTATGTTCATCTATTTAAATAGTTGTAATCTACTACCGTTTCTCAAAAGAAAAAACTAGTTGTAATCTACTACTCCCTCCGATCTAAAATAAGTGTTGCAGTTTTGAACTAAGGTTAGTTCAACCTTGGTTCAAAATTACGACACTTATTATAGATCTGAAGGAGTAGCTATTTTCCCCTCTCTATGTTGTATGACACTCCGCTAAGTCATGCTTGTAGTCACAAATTACATTCCATGCATATAGTTACATTCTTTTTTTTCTCTCTTTTTCTTTGCAGATGAACAAGTTACATTCTTTTTACTAGCCAATCCATCCTAAGTAAGAAACAGTTCTATTAATTTTGTGTAGACATGGACGGTATATGTGTTAGAGCAAATCTAAGTAGTTCATGCTTCACAATTTCTTAACAAATGACATAAGTTAATTTCAATCGAAAAGTTGACTCATAAAAAAAACTTCAATAGAAAAGTTTGCCCCTTTTATACGTTGTTTAGTCACATGCTTCAAATATTTTATTATTATTTAAACATAAACCGAGAACACCCTTACATTTTCTTTTCTACTAAGCTTAGATATTTTGTATTACTTATTTATGCTTATCTTAACATGGTTCCACAACAAAGTGCGGGGCATCATCTAGTTTTTGAAGTGACAGGAATGGAAATCTATTTTTATATTAAAGAATGCGACAAATATTTGTCTAATGATACTTAAAATTATATTAAACATTCTTGTTACAAAGGCAAGTAAATTCTTCAACCGCAATTGTGGCGCCCCCTGAAAAATTATGAATAATTTGATGAACTTTGAGCCAGAGTTGCCACCGCAATCCCCTACACGCTAGCCCCCGACACGAGACAAGATAAAACCTAGGTTCCATTTATACCGCACACAGACAAATCAAACCAATGCCACTAATAAAACCGCAACTGCTGCGACATGAACATGGAACTCGGTCTATGATGACGGCCAACACTATCGCTAAGGGAAACTTCAATGGGGCGGCACATTTCATCCACCTCCGCCCATTTCTTCCTGTGCGGACAAAAAACGACGGCCCAACACGATTTGCTGTCCATCTTCACCCATTTCGAGCCCAATTTTGGGTTAGGTTTGTGTCCGCGTGATGTCGACTACACAACATGTTCTTGTAGACTCGTGTTGGGCCTCCAAGCGCAGAGTTTTATAAGACAGTAGCAAATTTCCCTCAAGTGGATGACGTAAGGTTTATCAATCCGTGGGAGGCGTAAGATGAAGATGGTCTCTCTCAAACAACCCAACAACAAAATAATAAAAAGTCTCTTGTGTCCGCAACATACCAAATACAATGGTAAATTGTACAGGTGCACTAGTTCGGCGAAGAGATGGTGATACAAGTGTAGTAATGATAGTAGATATTGATTTTTGTCATAGGAACAATAAAAAACAGTAAGGTAGCAAGTAACAAAAGTGAGCACAAACGGTATTGCAATGGTTGAAAATGAGGCCTAGGGTCCGTACTTTCGCTAGTGCAATCTCTCAACAGTGCTAATATAATTGGATCATATAACCATCCCTCAACGTACGATGAAGAATCACTTCAATGTTCTTATCTAACGGAGAACATATGTAGCGACCAGACCTCAAACAGTCTGATCTCTGTGCATCAGTGTCATCCCTGGATCGGTAATACTGACACGCACAGTACTTGAGGATTTATAACAGAATAGCAATCACACACTTATTACATGGAATGTCTCAAAAGACAACTTATTACAATAAATATGGCTTAAGGCCATCTAATACGATAACAGCGGAAGGCTTGGAAGATAAGTGAGTCCATCAACTCCAACGGCATCACTGAGTGAAATACCACGACCTAAGGCTCCTTACTCGTCGTCTAAAAAGTCCGTAACATGATATGTTGTAGCCCGAAAACGGGTCAGCACATGTAATATGCTGGCAATGTAACACAAGAGAGTAATGAACAGAATAAAGCTATCACTATATGCATATATGGCTGATGGAGGATGTATGGTTAATAGGTTTTGCGAAAAGCCAATTTTTCCCTACTGCAAAGGAATATATTTTATTTAACTACAAAGTTGGTTGAAAACATTAAGAAGGTAAACCCCCTCTCAATCCCAATTAAAATTAATCATTAACCCAATCAAATTATATTAAAGAGTGATGAGATCCACATGATAATCCAAAAACCAGATCCTCAAGATGTCCATAACCGGGGACACGGCTAGCCATGATTAGTTTGTACACTCTGCAGAGGTTTGTGCACTTTTCCCCACAAGACTCGATCTCCTCCGTTGGATTTTTTGCACTACATAATGTTTGAGAAACGGATGTCTGAGACACAGTCTTTCCGAAGAGGTCCCCTTAACCGATAGATAGGCCGGTACACCTACAATCCCCTACATCTGCTAGCCCATCATGGAAAGGCTTCCCACAACTTACTCAACTATGCCAGAGCCCATAATGGCATGTGGCTGCACAGAGAAGTTTCCTGTATGAATAATCTTATGATCCCTTTGAGTCTGGGTGGCGGTCCATAGGAGGATCACACGGTACCCCGGGATTTCCAAAAAAAACAGGCAATCACTGGATACCCCAGGTGCCTCAATCCACCCAGATGTGTATTAAAATTGCCACCTTAAGTTGAACCATTAAATAACAATCTCACATCTGTCATGGATACTCTCAAACCCAATCCACGTCTACGAGCATAGCATAGCATAACATAATAAGCAACGTAGAAGTAACTCCCCAGGGTTTGATAGTAAACAGGTGAATAGGTACTACCTCATCTACTTCCCAAACCCACAATTTAATCAGATCCTAACCATGCAATTGTTTGAGGATTGATCTAATGCAATAAAAACTGGGTAGTGAAGAGGTATGATCAACGTGTTACTTGCCTTGCTGATGATCCGTGAAACCTAGAGACTCGATGTAGCACGCTTCGCACTCCGGGTACTCTATCGCAATCAAACAAGCATACAATAAGCAATCAAGCAAGGGCACAGGTAAAACTCAAATAAAAAGTCTAACCAGAAAGTTCAACTTAAGAACTCCGGTTTGCAAAAAGAATCAACTCAAACGAAACAACGAAACTCAAACGGCGAAAGAAACAAGCTTCATTCACTAATCTGGACTAAAGTCAAATTTTACAGTAGCAAAAACTTGTTTAAGTTGGTTAAACGGAAAGAGGGTTTCAATACAAAACTCTAGGCGCTTGAATCGCCTTATTCCGATAAACGAGCAAAAAGTTATACTAGAACGAAAATCAGATCAGAAATCGTGATCGAAAATAATCGCGGAAATCCGAGAAAAGAAAAACTGACGAACAGGCTAACGAACGAACGTTCGCTGTCTGCGGCTAAACGGTGAAAACCGTTCGCTAAAACGAACGTAAAAACGGGCGTTCTCTAAATAACTAAACCGAAAAAATAAACCGAATCGGATTTAGGGTTTCGAAAAAAAACCAAACGGTTTTCTCATGAAAACCGAGGCGGCTACCTCGGGTCTGGCGGGGTCTGGCGAGGTCCGGCGACGGCGGGGCGGCTCCGGTGCGGCGGCGGCGGCGGATCGGCAACGGCGCAGCTTAAAAAGGCCCCACGGGTGGAGTCCCGCTCGGATACGGCCCAGAGTCGGTTCCCTTTTTTTAAATAATTTTGACGTGCAGAAAAAGAAAGAAAATAAATTCTAAATGGACTCCAAAAATCCTGAAGTAAAATTCCCCCGTCCTCTAAAAATAAGTTGGACAAGGTGAACATTTATTTGGGCCTAAAATGCAATTTTGAAAAACACATATTTTTTTCCTAATTCAAATAAAATAGCGATAAAACTCCGAATAAAAATCTTATTTGATTTTAATATTAAATCTTCGATATTTCTCTATTTTGAGGAAGTCATTTTATCCTCTCTCTTTTATTTTATAAAATAAATATTCGAAGAGAAAATAATTAAAATCAAACGATCCTC
Organism: Triticum urartu; assembly: GCF_003073215.2. Lineage (NCBI taxonomy): Eukaryota > Viridiplantae > Streptophyta > Magnoliopsida > Poales > Poaceae > Triticum > Triticum urartu. The sequence goes on along the minus strand of NC_053023.1, from coordinate 163,011,452 downwards.
TTTCCAAAATTCGAGAAAACTCGAATATGAAAATAATGAAATCCCCAACTCTCTCCGTAGGTCCTTGAGTTGCATAGAATATCTAGGATCAAGCCAAAATGCAATAAAATATGATATGCAATGATGATCTAATGTATAACATTCCAAATTGAAAATTTGGGATGTTACAAACCTACCCCCTTAAGATGAATCTCGCCATCGAGATTCGGGTTGGCTAGAAAATAGGTGTGGGTGGTCTTTGCGAAGATCATCCTCTCGTTCCCAGGTGGCTTCATCCTCGGTATGATTGCTCCACTGAACTTTGCAAAACTCAATAACCTTGCTGCGGGTAACTCAGCTGGCAAACTCGAGGATCCTGACTGGCTTCTCCTCATAGGTCAGATCATTATCCAACTGAATTGCTTCCAGCGGTACTGTATCTCTCAGGGGAATGTCAGCCATTTCTGCGTGGCACTTCTTCAACTGGGAAACGTGAAACACATCGTGAACTCCTGACAATCCTTCGAGTAATTCCAACTTATAAGCAACTTCTCCCATACGTTCCAAATCTCTGTATGGTCCCACAAAGCGTGGCGCTAACGTTCCCTTAACTCCAAAGCGCTTAACTCCTCGGAGTGGTGATACCCGAAGATACACTATGTCTCCAACTTCGTAAGCTGTCTCCTTGCGTTTAGAATCTGCATAGCTCTTCTACCTAGACTGGGCTATCTTGAGTCTATCACAAATCAGTTTAACCTTATCTTCCGATTCTTGAATCAAATCTGGTCCAAACAACTGCCGGTCTCCAACTTCATCCCACAACAACGGTGTTCTGCACCTCCTTTCGTACAATGCTTCGAAAGAGGCTATCTTCAAACTGGCTTGGTAACTGTTGTTGTATGAGAACTCTGCATAAGGCAAATTTTCGTCCCAACTAGATCCATAATATAGCGCACAAGCTCTCAACATGTCCTCCAAAATCTGATTGACTCTCTCAGTCTGTCCATCCGTCTGCGGGTGAAAAGCTGTACTGAACTCTAGCCTGGTTCCCAAAGTTTCATGCAACTAATTCCAAAACTTTGAGGTAAACTGGGTTCCTCTATCTAATACAATTGTCCTCGGAACTCCATGCAAACATACGATCCTGGTCATGTATATCTTTGCCAACTTAGCACTTTTGTAAGTGGTCTTCACTGGGATGAAATGAGCTACTTTCGTCAAGCGATCGACTACAACCCATATCGAGTCATAGCCTGAACGAGTCCTGGGTAATCCCGTGATAAAATCCATGCCTAGCTTATCCCACTTCTATTCGGGTACCGGCAATGGTTGCAGCAATCCTGCTGGCTTCTGATGCTCTGCCTTCACTCTCTGACATACATCACAAACTGCTACATACTCCGCAATATCCTTCTTCATTCCGGTCCACCAAAATCTATCCTTCAGATCCAGGTACATCTTGGTATTTCCTGGGTGAATCGAATATGGTGAGTCATGGGCCTCCTGCAAAATTAGCGTCCTTATCTCCTGATCATTTGGTACATATACGCGGTCCTCAAACCATAGGGTATCGTGTTCATCCTCCCAAAATCCCTTGGCTTTTCCTTTGCCCATCCTTTCCTTTATCTTGGCAATCTCCTTGTCCGTCTTCTGCGCTTCTCTGATCTTATCCATCAAAGTAGACTGAATCTCCAAAGCTGCTACATAACCTCTTGGAACTATCTCCAAACATAGCTCATGAAGGTCTTCTGCTAACTCCTTAGGTAACTCTCCTGTCATGAGTGTATTGACATGACTCTTGCAGCTCAACGCATCGGCTACTATGTTAGCCTTTCCGGGATGATAGCGCAACTTTATATCATAATCCTTTATGAGTTCCAACCATCTCCTCTGCCTGAGATTCAACTCCTTCTGTGTGAAGATATACTTCAAATTCTTGTGATCCGTGTATACCTCACAATGGTTTCCGATGAGAAAATGTCTCCAAATCTTCAACGCATGCACTACGGCTGCTAACTCCAAATCATGCGTAGCATAATTTAACTCATTGATTTTAAGCTGTCGTGAGGCATATGAAACAACTCTTCCTTCCTGCATAAGCACTGCTCCAAGTCCTCGACGAGAGGCGTCGCAATACACTTCATAATCCTTGCGTTGATCTGGCAGAATCAACACTGGTGATGTAACCAAACGTTTCTTCAATTCCTGAAAACTGGCCTCACATTCCTCAGTCCATTTGAATTTGGTGTCCTTCTTAAACAACTCCGTCATAGGCTTTGCAATCTTCGAGAAATTCTCAATGAACCTCCGGTAGTATCCTGCGAGTCCAAGAAAACTCCGGATCTCTCCAACGGACGTGGGTGCCTCCCAATTTGTCACAGTGACGACTTTGTTGGGGTCTACCGCTATTCCTTCTCCGGATATAACATGTCCAAGGAATCCAACTTCCTTCAACCAAAACTCACACTTGCTGAACTTGGCGTATAGCTGATGTTCTCTGAGCTTCCCAAGTACCAAACGCAAGTGCTCCTTATGCTCCTCTTCATTCTTCGAGTAGACCAGAATATCATCTATGAACACTACGACGAACTTATCCAAAAACTCCATAAACACTTTGTTCATCATGTTAATAAAATAGGCAGGTGCATTAGTCAGGCCAAATGACATAACGGTATACTCATATAGCCCGTACCTTGTGGTAAAAGTTGTCTTAGGTATATCCTGCTCTCGAATCTTCAACTGGTGGTACCCTGATCGCAGATCGATCTTGGAAAACACCTTAGCTCCTTGCAGCTGATCAAACGAATCATTGATCATCGGCAGTGGGTGTTGGGGAACGTAGTAATTTCAAAAAAATTCCTACACACACGCAAGATCATGGTGATGCATAGCAACGAGAGGGGAGAGTGTTGTATATGTACCCTCGTAGACTGAAAGCGGAAGCGTTAGCACAACGCGGTTGATGTAGTCGTACGTCTTCACGATCCGACCGATCCAAGTACCGAACGCACGGCACCTCTGAGTTCAGCACACGTTCAGCTCGATGACGTCCCGCGAACTCCAATCCAGTAGAGCTTCACGGGAGAGTTCCGTCAGCACGACGGCGTGGTGAATATGATGATGTTCTACCGTCGCAGGGCTTCGCCTAAGCACCGCTACGATATGATCAAGGTGGATTATGGTGGAAGGGGGCACCGCACACGGCTAAGAGATCAAGAGATCAATTGTTGTGTCTATGGGGTGCCCCCTGGCCACGTATATAAAGGAGTGGAGGAGGAGGGGCCGGCCAGGAGGAGGAGGCACGCCCAAGGGGGGGCAATCCTACTCCAAGTAGGTTTTGCCCCCCTTTCCTATTCCAACTAGGAGAAGGGGGAAGGAGGAGGTGGAGAGAAGGAAGGAGAAGGGGGCCGCGCCCCCTTCCCTTTCCCAAGTCGGATTGGGGCAAGGGGGGCTGCGCGCCACCTCCTGCCGCCTCTCCTCTTCCACTACTTTGGGCCCATGAGGCCCAATAACCCCCCCCCCCCGGGGGGGGGGGGGGGTTCCGGTAACCCACCGGTACTCCGGTATATATCCGATAACCCCCAGAACCATTCCGGTGTTCGAATATAGTCGTCCAATATATCAATCTTCATGTCTCGACCATTTCGAGACTCCTTGTCATGTCCGTGATCACATCCGGGACTCTGAACAATCTTCGGTACATCAAAACTCATAAACTCATAATATAACTGACATCGAAATGTTAAGCGTGCGGACCCTACGGGTTCGAGAACTATGTAGACATGACCGAGACATGTCTCTAGTCAATAACCAATAGCGGAACATGGATGCTCATATTGGCTCCCACATATTCTACGAAGATCTTTATCAGTCAGACCGCATAACAACATACGTTGTTCCCTTTGTCATGAGTATGTTACTTGCCCAAGATTCGATCGTTGGTATCTCAATACCTAGTTCAATCTCGTTACCGACAAGTCTCTTTACTCGTTCCGTAATACATCATTCCGCAACTAACTCATTTAGTTGCAATGCTTGCAAGGCTTAGGTGATGTGCATTACCGAGAGGGCCCAGAGATACCTCTCCGACAATCGGAGTGACAAACCCTAATCTCGAAATACGCCAACCCAACAAGTACCTTTGGAGACACTTGTAGAGCACCTTTATAATCACCCAGTTATGTTGTGACATTTGGTAGCACACAAAGTGTTCCTCCGGTAAACGGGAGTTGCATAATATCATAGTCATAGGAACATGTATAAGTTATGAAGAAAGCAATAGCAACAAACTAAACGATCAAGTGCTAAGCTAACGGAATGGGTCAAGTCAATCATATCATTCTCCTAATGATGTGATCCCATTAATCAAATGACAACTCATGTCTATGGTTAGGAAACATAACCATCTTTGATCAACAAGCTAGTCAAGTAGAGGCATACTAGTGACACTCTGTTTGTCTATGTATTCACACATGTATTATGTTTCCGGTTAATACAATTCTTGAATAATAAACATTTATCATGATATAAGGAAATAAATAATAACTTTATTATTGCCTCTAGGGCATATTTCCTTCAGTGGGTACTTGTTCTTGATCGTTACTTCATTCAATCCACGATAATCAACAACCATCCTTAACGATCCATCCTTCTTCTCCACTAGAAGTACTGGTGATCCCCAAGGTGATGAACTTGGGCGAATATATCCTTTATCCAGTAACTCCTTAATCTGCTTCTTAATTTCCTCTAAATCATGTGCGGGCATCCTGTACGGTCTCTTAGATATTGGCCCTGTGCCTGGCAAAAGCTCAATCAAAAACTTGATGTCTCTATCCGGTGGCATGCCTGGCCACTCTTCTGGAAATACATCCGGGAAATCCTTTACCACTGGTACTTCCTCTTGTACAACTCCTGTTAAGGAATTTACTTGAGTCCTAATCGACACATGCCGGGATACATACTTGATCCTTCTTCCTTCTGGGGTGGTGAGAAAAATCGACTTACTAGCGCAATCGATGTTTCCTCCATACATCGATAGCCAATCCATACCTAGAGTCACATCCAAACCTTGCGACTCTAGAATTATCAGATCTGAGGGGAAAACGTGCCTACCTATGGCCAACGGTATCTGAAAACATCCTTGGCTTGCCATATACTCTGCTCCTGGCGAGCTCATTAACATAGGTGTACTAAGAACTTTGGTGGGCAGTTTATACTTATCCACAAATCCCCTTGATATGTATGAATGTGATGCACCGGTATCTGATAACCCACAAGTATAGGGGATCACAACAATTTTTGATAAGTAAGAGTGTCGAACCCAATGAGGAGCTAAAGGCAGAACAAATATTCCCTCAAGTTCTATCGACCACCGATACAACTCTACGCATGCTTGACGTTCGCTTTACCTAGAACAAGTATGAAACTAGAAGTACTTTGTAGGTGTTGTTGGATAGGCTTGCAAGATAATAAGGATTATGTAAATAAAAAGTAGGGGCTGTTTAGATAAAGACACAACTAAGTTAGGTTTAGTAGAGAGCTTGTTGTTAAGAGAAAGTTATTTGTCCCTAGGCAATCGATAACTAGACCGGTAATCATTATTGCAATTTTATATGAGGGAGAGGCATAAGCTAACATACTTTCTCTACTTGGATCATATGCACTTATGATTGGAACTCTATAAAGCATCCACAACTACTAAAGATCATTAAGGTAAAACCCAACCATAGCATTAAAGTATCAAGTCCTCTTTATCCCATACGCAACAACTCCCTTACTCGGGTTTGTGTTTCAGTCACTCACGCAACCCACTATAAGCGAATCATGAACGTATTGCAACACCCTACAGCGGGGATCCCCCACGCTTGCGCGACACGGAGAGCACCATAGGACAACACCAATAATAAAACATGCAACTCAAACCAATCTTGATCATCAAATAGCCCATAGGACAAAACGGACCTACTCAAACATCATAGGATAGCCATACATCATTGGGAAATAATATATAGCGTTGAGCACCATGTTTAAATAGAGATTACAGCGGGTAAGAGAGAGTTTACACCGCTTCATAGAGGGGGGAAGAGTTGGTGATGATGGAGGTGAAGTTGTTGGTGAAGATTGCGGTGATGATGATGGCCACAGCAGCGTTCCGGCACCACCGGAAGAGAAGGGGAGAGGGGGCCCCTTCGTCTTCTTCTTCCTTGACCTCCTCCCTAGATGGGAGAAGGGTTGCCCCTCTGGTCCTTGGCCTCCATGGAGTGGGAGGGGCGAGAGCCCCTCCGAGATTGGATCTGTCTCTCTATCTCTCTCTCTGTTTCTCTATGTTTCTGCGTTCTCAGATTCTACCCTTTCACCGTTTCTTATATTCCCGGAGATCCGTAACTCCGATTGGGCTGAAATTTTAACACGATCTCTATCCGGATATTAGCTTTCTTGCGGCGAAAGAAGGGCATCAACCGCCTTACGGGGTGGCCACGAGGGTCAGGGGCGCGCCTGCCCCCTGGGGCACGCCCTTGCCTCGTGGCCCCCTCGGGCATCGTCTCGCGTGGATTTTTCTTCCCAAAAATCACATATATTCCAAAAAAAATCTCCGCCAGTTATTATCCCGTTTGGACTCTGTTTGATATGGATTTACTGCGAAACAAAAAACATGCAACAAATAGGAACTGGCATTGGATCAATATGTTAGTCCCAAAAATAGTATAAAAAGTTGCCAAAAGTATATGAAAGTTGTATAATATTGGCATGGAACAATCAAAAATTATAGATATGACGGAGACGTATCAACATCCCCAAGCTTATGTCCTGCTCGTCCTCGAGTAGGTAAATGATAAAAAAGATAATTTTTGATGTGGAATGCTACCTAGCATAATCTTGATGACATATCTAATCATGGCATGAATATTAAGATATGAGTGATTCAAAGCAATAGTCTATCAGTTTACATAAAAACAATAATACTTCAAGCCCACTAATAAAGCAATCATGTCTTTTCAAAATAACAAGGCCAAAGAAAGTTATCCCTACAAAATCATATAGTCTGGCTATGCTCCATCTTCACCACACAAAATATTCACATCATGCACAACCCCGATGACAAGCCGAGCAATTGGTTCATACTTTTTAACACGCTTCAGCATTTTCAACCCTCACGCAATACATGAGCGTAAGCCATGGATATAGCACTATAGGTGGGATAGAATGGTGGTTGTGGAGAAGACAAGAAGGAGAAGATAGTCTCACATCAACTAGGCGTATCAACGGGCTATGGAGATGCCCATCAATAGATATCAATGTGAGTGAGTAGGGATTGCCATGCAACGAATGCACTAGAGCTATAAGTGTATGAAAGCTCCAACTGAAACTAAGTGGGTGTGCATCCAACTTGCTTGCTCATGAAGACCTCGGGCATTTGAGGAAGCCCATCATCGGAATATACAAGCCAAGTTCTATAATGAAAATTCCCACTAGTATATGAAAGTGATAACTCAAGAGACTCTCTATATGAAGAACATGGTGCTACTCTAAAGCACAAGTGTGGTAAAAGGATAGTAACATTGTCCCTTCTCTGATTTTCTCTCATTTTTTTTATTTTTTTTGGGCCTTCTCTTTTTTTGGCCTTTCTCTTTTTTTCCGTCCGGAGTCTCATCCTGACTTGTGGGGGAATCATAGTCTCCATCATCCTTTCCTCACTGGGATAATGCTCTAATAATGATGATCATCACACTTTTATTTACTTACAACTCGATATTACAACTCAATACTAGAACAAAGATATGACTCTATATGAATGCCTCCGGCGGTGTACCGGGATGTGCAATGATCTAGCGTAGCAATGATATCAAAAAACGGACAAGCCATGAAAACATCATGCTAGCTATCCTACGATCATGCAAAGCAATATGACAATGAATGCTCAAGTCATGTATACGATGATGATGGAAGTTGCATGGCAATATATCTCGAAATGGCTATGGAAATGTCATAATAGGTAGGTATGGTGGCTGTTTTGAGGAAGGTATATGGTGGGTTTATGGTACCGGTGGAAGTTGTGTGGTACTAGAGAGGCTAGTAATGATGGAAGGGTGAGAGTGCGTATAATCCATGGACTCAACATTAGTCATAAAGAACTCACATACTTATTGCAAAAGTTTATTAGCCCTCGAAGCAAAGTACTACTACGCATTCCCCTAGGGGGATAGATCGGTAGGAAAATACCATCGCTCGTCCCCGACCGCCACTCATAAGGAAGACAATCAATAAATACCTCATGCTCCGACTTCGTTACATAACGGTTCACCATACGTGCATGCTATGGGAATCACAAACCTCAACACAAGTATTTCTACTAATCCACAACTACCCACTAGCATGACTCTAATATCACCATCTTTATATCGCAAAACTATTGCAAGGAATCAAACATATCATATTCAGTGATCTACAAGTTTTATGTAGGATTTTATGACTAACCATGTGAATGACCAGTTCCTGTCATCTCTCTAAATAGATATAAGTGAAGCAAGAGAGTTTAATTCTTTCTACAAAGGATATGCCCACGCTCTAACAAATATAAGTGAAGCAAAAGAGCATTCTACAAATGGCGGTTGTCTATGTAAAGGGAAACAGGCAATCCAAACTTCAAATGATATAAGTGAAGCACATGAAGCATTCTATAAAGACATACTCAAAAGATATAAGTGAAGTGCAAAGAGCATTCTATAAATCAACCAAGGACTATCTCATACCAGCATGGCGCATAAAAGAAAAATGAAAACAAAATGCAAAAGACGCTCCAAGACTGCACATATCACATGAACGAAACGAATCTGGAAACATACCGATACTTGTTGAAGAAAGAGGGGATGCCTTCCGGGGAATCCCCAAGCTTAGACGCTTGAGTATCCGTGAATATTTACTTGGGGTGCATCAGGAATCCCCAAGCTTGAGCTCTTGCCTCTCTTCCTTCTTCTCACATCGAGACCTTCTCGATCATCGAACACTTCATCCACACAAAACTTCAACAGAAAACTCGGTAAGATCCGTTAGTATAATAAAGCAAATCACTACTCTAGGTACTGTTGAAAACCAATTCATATTTTGTTTTTGCATTGTGTCTACTTTAATATAACTTTTTCATGGCTTAATCCACCAATATAAATTGATAGTTTCATCAAAACAAGCAAACTATGCATAAAAAAAACAGAATCTGTCTAAAACAGAACAGTCTGTAACAATATGAACATTCACCATACTTATGATACTTGAAAAATTCTGCCAAAATTAGGAAAAACAATTTCTATAGAAAGACAGTGCAAAAGGAATCAGAGCCGTTTGACGTTCCAGTAAAAAATCTAAAATCGCGCACTACAGCCAAAGTTTCTGTCCTGCACCGCACAAACCAACAAGCAAAGTAAACATCCTAAAGGCAAACCTTGGCACATTATTTTTATAATAAAATGGAATTGTACAAGGGGATAATTATTTTTGTTGAAAAGTTTCTGTAATCAAGATTCACAAAGTTTACGTGAGCATGAACAAAGTTCAAGGCTAGCTCCCACTTCAACAATGCTTGCCTTTTTCACTTTCGCTTTCCTTTTTGAAAAAGTTTTGGGTTCCCCTCTTTATTTTTGTTGTTTTTAAACTATATAAAAACACTCAACAGAAGTAAATAACTCCCAAAAACTTCTGGGTTGTCTCCCTGGCAGCGCTTTCTTTAAAGCCATTAAGCTAGGCATATAGTGCTCAAGTAGTAAATCCACCCGGATCCCAAGGTATATCAAAGCCAATTTTAATTAACAATGATTTGTAATTTAGTAGTGAGCACAAACTAACATATATCATGTAATGACGAAGTCTAACTCTCTTCCTATGCATCGGCATGTCATAAAAGAACAATTCATGCACACATAGTAAAGGCCAATGCATGGTATAAACAGTTTCTTGCAATTCTACCATGTTGGAAACATAGAGAGGTGGAGATATAGTTCCTCTCTCATAATAATTGCAAGTAGGAGCAGCAAGCACATGCATATTATATCTACCAAAATCATCATGTGTAGTAGTAAAAGGCAACCCATCAATATAATCCTTAATAAGCACAAACTTCTCCGATATAGTGTAGTTTGGAGAATTCAAAAAGATAATAGGACTATCATGTGTGGGTGCAATAGCAACAATTTCATGTTTAACATAAGGAACTATAACAAGTTCATCTCCATAAGCATAATTCATATTGGCATCTTGGCCACAAGCATAGCAAGCATCATCACAAAGGGATATTTCAAAAGAATCAACGGGATCATAGCAATTATCATAGCATTCATCCTTCGGTAAGCATGAAGGGAAATTAAACAATGTATGAGTTGAAGAGTTACTCTCATTAGAAGGTGGGCACGGGTGATCAATCCGCTCTTCCTCCTTTTGTTCTTCACTCTCCTCCTCATCTTTTTCATCCAATGAGCTCACAGTTTCATCAATTTCTTCTTCCATAGACCCCTGCAAAATATTAATATCTTCTTGGACAGCGGAGTAGTCCTCAATATATGGTTCAACATAGGCATTAGAAGCATAATTATCATAGCAATATTTAAGTATGGCAAGATTTTCAGATTTGTAAAGAGTAGCATCATACTTTTCAATCAAAGAAGCAATTCGCAAGCACCCTTAAAAGCAACAATTTCTTCAATTTGTTGAACATCATAGTAATTATAAACACCCTTAGCATATGAAGATACGATTCCATTATCACTGAACTCACATTGATGGGGAAGGTGTTTCTTAGGGTTTTCAGAACAACAAGTAAAATCATATATTTCACATAAATTCCAAGCATAGCATTGCAAACGATGAATTTGACCTAGTAAAAGTTTCCCTTTTTCAGATATACGGTGTCGCACATAACAAGCATGCTCATCTAAAGATTTGCCCTCAACTAAGCTAGTTGGGGTTTCAGCACGAGCACATAGGGATCGAAGATGATCCAAGTAATAAGCTTCAGGAGTGTGATAGATTTTGAGTGGTTCTTCAACCATTGGTTCAGTAGGTACAACTAATTTTTTTGGTATTTTGCGTTTCCTACCCATAACTAAAGATAGAAAACAACTAAGAACAACAAATAAAAATTACTTAGTGATAAAGCAAACAAGCACACACGAGAATATTCACCCCACGCTATTGCTCCTCGGCAACGGCGCCAGAAAAAGGTCTTGATAACCCACAAGTATAGGGGATCGCAAAATTTTTCGATAAGTAAGAGTGTCGAACCCAACGAGGAGCTAAAGGCAGAACAAATATTCCCTCAAGTTCTATCGACCACCGATACAACTCTACGCATGCTTGACGTTCGCTTTACCTAGAACAAGTATGAAACTAGAGGTACTTTGTAGGTGTTGTTGGATAGGTTTGCAAGATAATAAGGAGTACACAAATAAAAAGTAGGGGCTGTTTAGATAAAGACACAACTAAGTTAGGTTTAGTAGAGAGCTTGTTGTTACGAGAAAGTTATTTGTCCCTAGGCAATCAATAACTAGACCGGTAATCATTATTGCAATTTTATATGAGGGAGAGGCATAATCTAACATACTTTCTCTACTTGGATCATATGCACTTATGATTGGAACTCTAGCAAGCATCCGCAACTACTAAAGATCATTAAGTTAAAACCCAACCATAGCATTAAAGTATCAAGTCCTCTTTATCCCATACACAACAACTCCCTTACTCGGGTTTGTGTTTCAGTCACTCACGCAACCCACTATAAGCGAATCATGAACGTATTGCAACACCCTACAGCGGGGATCCCTCACGCTTGCATGACACGGAGAGCACCATAGGATAGCACCAATAATAAAACATGCAACTCAAACCAATCTTGATCATCAAATAGCCCATAGGACAAAACAGATCTACTCAAATATCATAGGATAGCCATACATCATTGGGAAATAATATATAGCGTTGAGCACCATGTTTAAATAGAGATTACAACGGGTAAGGGAGAGGTTACACCGCTGCATAGAGGGGGGAAGAGTTGGTGATGATGGCAGTGAAGTTGTTGGTGAAGATTGCGGTGATGATGATGGCCACGGCAGCGTTCTGGCGCCACCGGAAGAGAAGGGGAGAGGGGGCCCCTTCGTCTTCTTCTTCATTGACATCCTCCCTAGATGGGAGAAGGGTTTCCCCTCTGGTCCTTGGCCTCCATGGCGTGGGAGGGGCGAGAGCCCCTCCGAGATTGGATATGTCTCTCTGTCTCTCTCTGTTTCTCTCTGTTTCTGCGTTCTCAGATTCTACCCTTTCACCGTTTCTTATATTCCCGGAGATCCGTAACTCCGATTGGGATGAAATTTTAACACGAACTCTATCCGAATATTAGCTTTCTTGCCGCGAAAGAAGGGCATCAACCGCCTTACGGGGTGGCCACGAGGGTCAGGGGCGCGCCTGCCCCCTGGGGCGCGCCCCCTGCCTCGTGGCCCCCTCGGGCATTGTCTCGCGTGGATTTTTCTTCCCAAAAATCACATATATTCCAAAACAATCTTCGTTAGTTTTTATCCCGTTTGGACTCCGTTTGATATGGATTTACTGCGAAACAAAAAATATGCAACAAACAGGAACTGACACTGGGCACTGGATCAATATGTTAGTCCCAAAAATAGTATAAAAAGTTGCCAAAAGTATATGAAAGTTGTAGAATATTGGCATGGAACTTATCAAAAAATATGACTGCAGTAAAAGACTTAACCAAAAACTTACCTATTACTGCATCTGGCTGGGCTTCAATCTCCTCCACGTTAACGTGGTTCACTTGTCCCCTGTTGAAAGGGTTCGGCTTCTTCCCAGAGATTCCATTGCCATTTCCGTTCTTAGCTTCAGGACATCATTGGCGTAATGTCCGGTCTTCTGGCACTTATAGCAAGTAACCTGGCTTAGATCTTTCTTGGCGGGCGTTGCTGGGTTGGAACGGTTCTGTCCGTTGCTTCCTCCATTACCATTCTTGGAGCCACTATGGTTGTGAGAACTTCCTCCATTGTGAGTGTGGCCTCCATGGTTATGCACAAGTCCTCCCGAGTTCGGGGTGAAACGGGGTCTCTGCTGAGCTCCAGAATTATACTTCCCTTGTCCATACTTCCTCTCGCGGTTATCTATCTGCTGATGCTTCCCTTCAATCATGAGAGCTCTATCTACCAACTGTTGGTAGTTATTAAAGGTTGCTACCATCAACTGCATGCTCAGCTCATCATTCAGGCCTTCCAAAAACTTCTCCTGCTTAGCTACATCTGTAGCAACGTCATCTGGGGCATAACGTGCTAGCTTGCTAAAGTCATCCACATACTGGCTAACGGTGCATCCTTCTTGGCGTAAGTTGCGAAACTCGCGCTTCTTTATGGCCATAGCTCCTGCTGATACATGGGCAGTGCGAAAATCCTGCTGGAACTGGTCCCATGTAACAATGGCTATAGGATATGTGACAGTGTAATTCTCCCACCATGAGGCTGCTGGTCCATCCAATTGGTGCACGGCAAAACACACCCTCTCAGCATCTGTGCATCCTGCAGTGGTTAACTTCCTTCCAATCCTGCGGAGCCAATCATCTGCCACTATCGGCTCGGTGCTATTGGAAAACACCGGCGGCTGCAACCTCAAAAAACGGGCTAAATTGTCAACTGGGGGGTGGTGGTGGTGGGTTGTTGTTGTTGCCTTGGTGCTGAACTAACAACTGCATCAGGGTATTCTGCTGCTGGATCAACTGAGTGAGCTCCGGTGGAAAGGTAAATCCGGGGTCACGTCTCGGAGGCATCTGAGGGTTTAGAGGGAAGAGAATATAATAGAATGAGGTCTAGTGAGAAAACACTATCCATATTCACATGAGACAAACACAATCATATCACTATTTACATGCGGATACAATCGGTCTAGAACTTATCGTTACAAAGTGCTTGGACTATACTATTTACATGGTAGACTACTACTACTGTTTTGGTGGTCAACTAGAAATATTGTTCGGTCGTAGACTCCATGATATCCACTCCAGCTTCATCAACATAATCATCATCACTATCATAGGGGTCCGAGTCGGTGTCATTGATGATGATGTAGTTTTCTAGGCAAGTGGAACCGTCATCTTCTCCTCCTGGCGCGGGGTCTCCCATGAATACTCCTAGCTTCCTTGCCAAGTCGTCATTCTTCTCCACTAGTACGACGATTTCTTCCTCATAATCTTCGCGAGTTGCCTTGAGTTCTTCCTCAAGCTCCATGATCCTTGTCATCGCCTTCTTCAGATCTATCATGCCTGCACACATCTGATTTTCCTGGTGGAGAATATGCTGGTTTAACTCCTGGATGAAAGCGGCAATTGATCTATCCTTCCTGGTGCTAATCATCTCCCATTTCTCATCTCGGCGCCCACAAATCTGGTAGATAGTATCCTTGAGATCCTTGTGGTAAACTTCTCCAATGCGTCCCATGGTGATGTGAGCTGCCATACTCTTTCCTAGACTCCAGGTTGGTGCATCAAAGGAAAACTCTATGGGCTCAGTGACTGGCGTGAATGTCCTTCCTGGAACTTGAACTTGAATCATCCATCGCTCCTCTTCTGGTAAAGTGGCGTTGTAAGTCCCGGTGAAGCTTGGTATGCCGATGTTCAGGTACCTAGTGACTTCCTTCAAGTGGCATCCAAAAGGTGTGTCTTCATCTGGTTGTGCAAACTTGTTCCTTGCGTCCACCATCCTAAATAGTAGAAAATGAAGAGGAGCCAGAAATGAGAAGAGAGTAGTGATCTAGGGCTTTGGCTTAGTGGTCGTGTCCTATAGTCAGCATGTGCTCTGATACCATCTTGTAGCGACCAGACCTCAAACAGTCTGATCTCTGTGCATCAGTGTCATCCCTGGATCGGTAATGCTAATACTCATAGTACTTGAGGATTTATAATAGAGTAGAAATCACACACTTATTACATCGAATGTCTCAAAAGAGAACTTATCACAATAAATATGGCTTAAGGCCATCTAATACGATAACAGTGGAAGGCTTGGAAGATAAATTGAGTCCATCAACTCCAACGTCATCACTGAGTGAAAGACCACGACCTAAGGCTCCTTACTCGTCGTCTGAAAAGTCTGCAACATGATATGTTGCAGCCCGAAAACGGGTCAGCATATGGAATATGCTGGCAATGTAACACAAGAGAGTAATGAACAGAATAAAGCTATCACTACATGCATATATGGCTGGTGGAGGCTGTATGGTTAATAGGTTTTGTGAAAAGCCAATTTTTCCCTACCGTAAAGGAATATATTTTATTTAACTACAAAGTTGGTTGAAAACATTGAGAAGGTAAACCCCCTCTCAATCCCAATTAAAAGTAATCATTAACCCAATCAAATTATATTAAAGAGTGATGAGATCCACATGATAATCCAAAAACCAGATACTCAAGATGTCCATAACCAGGGACACGGCTAACCATGATTAGTTTGTACACTCTACAGAGGTTTGTGCACTTTTCCCCACAAGACTCGATCTCCTCCATTGGATTTCTCGCACTACATAATGTTTGAGAAACGGATGACCGAGACACAGTCTTTCCGAAGAGGTCCCCTTAACCGATAGATAGGCCGGTACACCTACAATCCCCTACATCTGCTAGCCCATCATGGAAAGGTTTCCCACAACTTACTCAACTATGCGAGAGCCCATAATGGCATGTGGCTGCACACGGAAGTTTCCAGTATGAATAATCTTATGATCCCTTTGAGCCTGGGTGGCGGTCCATAGGAGAATCACACGGTACCCCGGGATTTCCAAAAAAAAACAGGCAATCACTGGATACCCCAGGTGCCTCAATCCACCCAGATGTGTATTAAAGTTGCCACCTTAAGTTGAACCATTAAATAACAATCTCACATCTGTCATGGATACTCTCAAACCCAATCCACGTCTACGAGCATAGCATAGCATAACATAATAAGCAACATAGAAGTAACTCCCCAGGGTTTGATAATAAACAGGTGAATAGGTAGTACCTCATCTACTTCCCAAGCCCACAATTTAATCAGATCCTAACCATGCAATTGTTTGAGGATTGATCTAATGCAATAAAAACTGAGTGGTGAAGAGGTATGATCAACGTGTTACTTGCCTTGCTGATGATCCGTGAAACCTAGAGACTCGATGTAGCACGCTTCACACTCTGGGTACTCTATCGCAATCAAATAAGCATACAATAAGCAATCAAGCAAGGGCACGGGTAAAACTCAAATAAAAAGTCTAACCAGAAAGTTCAACTTAAGAACTCTGGTTTGCAAAAAGAATCAACTCAAACGAAACAACGAAACTCAAACGGCGAAAGAAACATGCTTCGTTTACTAATCTGGACTAAAGTTAAATTTTACAGTAGCAAAAACTTGTTTAAGTTGGTTAAATGGAAAGAGAGTTTCGAGACGAAACTCTAGGCGCTTGAATCGCCTGATTCCGATAAATGAGCGAAAAGTTATACTAGAATGAAAATCAGATCAGAAATCGCGATCGAAAATAATCACGGAAAATCCGAGAAAAGAAAAACTGACGAACAGGCTAACAAACGAACGTTCGCTGTCTGCGGCTAAACGGTGAAAACTGTTCGCTAAAACAAACGTAAAAACGGGCGTTCGCTAAATAACTAAACCGAACCGGATCTAAAAAAACGGATCTAGGGTTTCGAAAAAAACCAAACGGTTTTCTCATGAAAACCGAGGCGGCTACCTCAGGTCCGGCGGGGTCCGGCGAGGTCCGACGATGGCGGGGTGACTCCGGTGCGACGGGCAGCGGCGGGGCACGGCAGCGCGGGCGGCGGCGGCAGCGCGCGAGGCGAGGCGGCGGCGGCGCGGCTAGGGTTAGTGTTTGGTCGGCGGCGCGGTTTGGGCTGCGGTGGGCTCGGCGGCGCGGCTTAAAAAGCCCCCCCAGGCGGAGTCCCGCTCGGGTACGGCCCGGAGTCGGTTCACTTTTTTTTAAAATAATTCCGACGTGTAGAAAAAGAAAGAAAAGAAATACTAAACAGGCTCCAAAAATCCCGAAATAAATTTTCCCTGTCCTCTAAAAATAAGCCGGACAAGGTGAACCTTTATTTGGGCCTAAAATGCAATTTTGAAAAACGCATATTTTTCCTAATTCAAATAAAATAGCGATAAAACTCCGAATAAAAATCTTATTTGATTTTAATATTAAATCTTCGATATTTCTCTATTTTGAGGAAGTCATTTTATCCTCTCTATTTTATTTTTACAAAAGAAATATTCGAAGAGAAAATAATTAAAATCAAACGATCCTCTTTTCAAAATTCGAGAAAACTCGAATATGAAAATAATGAAATCCCCAACTCTCTCCGTAGGTCCTTGAGTTGCGTAGAATTTCTAGGATCAAGCCAAAATGCAATAAAATATGATATGCAATGATGATCTAATGTATAACATTCCAAATTGAAAATTTGGGATGTTACAACATAAGAATAAATTGTTTGTAGGATACGAAACCACCTCAAAGCTATTCTTTCCGATCAATCTATCCTAGAGTTCGTACTAAAATAACACCAAGCTATTCTTTCTGATCGATCTAACCAAGAGTACATACTAAAGTAACACCATATGATACATATCAACCAACTCTAATGTCACCTAGATACTCTAATGTCACCGTGAGTATCCGTGAGTTGATTATACGATATGCATCAAACAATTTCAGATTCATAATACTGAATCCAACACAAAGAACCTCAAAGAGTGCCCCAAGATTTCTACCCGAGAAACAAAGACGAGAATGTGCATCAACCCCTATGCATAGATTACCCCAATGTCACCTCGAGAATCCGTGAGTTGAGTGCCAAAACACATATCAAGTGAATCAATATGATACCCCATTGTCACCACGGGTATTCATAGAAAGACATACATAAAGTGTTCTCAAATCCATAAAAGTATTCAATCCGATAAGAACGAAATCTCAAAGGGAAAACTCAATTCACAACAAGATAGAGAGGGGAAAACACCATATGATCCAACTATATTAACAAAGACCGCGATACGTCAAGATCGTGACATCTCAAGAACACGAGAGAGAGAGAGATTAAACACATAGCTACTGGTACAAACCCTCAGCCGGAGGGTGGACTACTCCCTCCTCATCATGGTGGCCGCCAGGATGATGAAGATGGCCGCCGGTGATGGTTTCCCCCTCTGGCAGGGTGTCGGAACGGGGTCTAGATTGGCTTTTCGTGGCTACGGAGGCTTGTGGCGGCGGAACTTTTGATCTATCAACTCCCCTAGGGTTTTTGTAATATTTGGGAATTTATAGGGCGAAGAGGCGCTGCAGGAGGCCGCCGAGGTGGGAACAACCCACCAGGGCGCGCCTGGCCCCCCAGGCGCACCCAGGTGGGTTGTGCCCCCCTCGGGGCACCCCTCTGGTACTTCTTTGGCCCAAGCTGTGTCTTTTGGTCCATAAAAATTCTCCAAAAAGTTTCGCTGCGTTTGGATTCCATTTGGTATTGATTTTCTGCGATGTAAAAACAAGCAAAAAAAATAGCAACTCGCACTAGGCACTATGTCAATAGGTTAGTCCCAAAAAATGATATAAAGTTGCTATAAAATGATTGTAAAACATCCAAGAATGATAATATAGCAGCATGAATACTTCATAAATTATAGATACGTTGGAGACGTATCACCGCGCGAACATGCCACTTACGCTGGTGTTGTCCTCCCTGGCCCGCCCACTAGTGGCACACCTTCTCCACTCCACCCTTTCCTCTCCCAAATCTCGTGCCTTCTCTAGAAAAATTCCATTGCTGATGCACCCACCCCCATTGAAGCCGCCCCGTCCCTGTAGTGATTGTCCTCGCCGTGGCCTTAGTGAAGCCGAAGAGAGAGCTTACCCTGGAACAGAGAGCCGCCGAGCCGATGAAGCGGGCAATTGGAGAAGGAAGGTCAAGACTCAAGAAAAAAGAAGAAGCCCCTGCCATTCAAGCACGGATCGCCACTGTGGACGTTGAGGCCAACATTGCCAAAGCCGCCCAAGTTAGCCTCCTCATGCTAGGGATCGTCCATGAGCCAACCCTTGTTATAGTCTCCATCGCTGTGGCCAACTCGGGCTCGTCGGTCGCTGGCCTACCTAGGGTTTTGGAGTCGCCCTCCATGTCAACATTGCCACCGACATATGTGTACCTATCCGGACATGACCCGACAACATCCTTGATGACCCTCAAGTGTAGGGGATCTATCGTAGCCTTTTCGATAAGTAAGAGTGTCGAACCCAACGAGGAGCAGAAGGAAATGATAAGCGGTTTTCAGCAAGGTATTCTCTGCAAGCACTGAAATTATCGGTAACAGATAGTTTTGTGATAAGATAAATTGTAACGAGCAACAAGTAATAAAAGTAAATAAGGTGCAGCAAGATGGCCCAATCCTTTTTGTAGCAAAGGACAAGCCTGTACAAACTCTTATATGAAGGAAAGCGCTCCCGAGGACACATGGGAATTATCATCAAGCTAGTTTTCATCACGTTCATATGATTCACGTTCGGTACTTTGATAATTTGATATGTGGGTGGACCGGTGCTTGGGTGCTGTCCTTACTTGGACAAGCATCCCACTTATGATTAACCCCCATTGCAAGCATCTGCAACTACAACAGAAGTATTAAGGTAAACCTAACCATAGCATGAAACATATGGATCCAAATCAGCCCCTTAATTACGAAGCAACGCATAAACTAGGGTTTAAGCTTCTGTCACTCTAGCAACCCATCATCTAATTATTACTTCCCAATGCCTCCCTCTAGGCCCAAACAATGGTGAAGTGTGATAACCCACAAGTATAGGGGATCGCAACAGTTTTCGAGGGTAGAGTATTCAACCCAAATTTATTGATTCGACACAAGGGGAGCCAAAGAATATTCTCAAGTATTAGTAGCTGAGTTGTCAATTAAACCACACCTGGAAATTTCATATCTGCAGCAAAGTATTTAGTAGCAAAGTAATATGATAGTAGTGGTAACGATAGCAAAAGTAACGGTAGCAAAAGTAATGTTTTTGGTATTTTGTAGTGATGATAACAATAGCAATGGAAAAGTAAATAAGCGAAGAACAATATATGGAAAGCTCGTAGGCAATGGATTGGTGATAGAGAATTATGCCGGATGTGGTTCATCATGTAATAGTTATAACCTAAGGTGACATAGAACTAGCTCCAATTCATCAATATAATGTCGGCATGTATTCCGAATATAGTCATACGTGCTTATGGAAAAGAACTTGCATGACATCTTTTGTCCTACCCTCCCGTGGCAGCAGGGTCCTAGCGGAAACTAAGAGATATTAAGGCCTCCTATTAATAGAGTACCGGACCAAAGCATTAACACATAGTGAATACATGAACTCCTCAAACTACGGTCATCACCGGAAGTGGTCCCAATTATTGTCACTTCGGGGTTGCCGGATCATAACACACAGTAGGTGACTATAGACTTGCAAGATAGGATCAAGAACTCTCATATATTGATGAAAACATAATAGGTTCAGATCTGAAATCATGGCACTCGGGCCCTAGTGACAAGCATTAAGCATAGCAAAGTCATAGCAACATCAATCTCAGAACATAGTGGATACTAGGGATCAAACCCTAACAAAACTAACTCGATTACATGATAGATCCCATCCAATCCATCACCGTCCAACAAGCCTACGATGGAATTACTCACGCACGGCGGTGATCATCATGAAATTGGTGATGGAGGAGGGTTGATGATGATGATGGTGACGGATTCCCCTCTCCGGAGCCCCGAACGGACTCCGGATCAGCACTCCCGAGAGGTTTTAGGGCTTGGCGGCGGCTCCGTATCGTAAAACGCGATGAGTTCTTCTCTCTGTTTTTTTCTCCCCGAAACCAAATATATAGAGTTGGACTTGAGGTCAGAGGAGCTCCAGGGGGCCCACGAGGTAGGGGGGCGCGCCCCACCCTCTTGGACAGGTGGTGGCCCCCCCGGGTCTTCATCTTTTGCAAGGATTTTTTATTATTTCCGAAAAGTTGTTCCGTGAAGTTTCATGTCATTCCGAGAACTTTTGTTTCTGCACATAAATAACACCATGGCAGTTCTGCTGAAAACAGCGTCAGTCTGGGTTAGTTCCATTCAAATCATGCAAGTTAGAGTCCAAAACAAGGGCAAAAGTGTTTGGAAAAGTAGATACGACAGAGACGTATAAACTCCCCCAAGCTTAAACCTTTGCTTGTCCTCAAGCAATTCAGTTGATAAACTGAAAGTGATAAAGAAAAACTTTTACAAACTCTGTTTGCTCTTGTTGTTGTAAATATGTAAAGCCAGCATTCAAGTTTTCAGCAAAGATTATGAACTAACCATATTCATAATAACATGTAGGTCTCAAGTTTACTCATATCAATGACATAATCAACTAGCGAGCAATAATAATAAATCTCGGATGACAACACTTTCTCAAAACAATCATAATATGATATAACAAGATGGTATCTCGCTAGCCCTTTCTGAGACCGCAAAACATAAATGCAGAGCACCTTTAAAGATCAAGGACTGACTAGACATTGTAATTCATGGTAAAAGAGATCCAGTCAAGTCATACTCAATGTAAACTAACAATAATGAATGCAAATGACAGTGGTGCTCTCCAACTGGTGCTTTTTAATAAGAGGATGATGACTCAGCATGAAAGTAAATAGATAGGCCCTTCGCAGAGGGAAGCAGGGATTTGTAGAGGTGCCAGAGCTCGGTTTTGAATTAGAGGTGAATAATATTTTGAGCGGTATACTTTCATTGTCAACATAACAACCAAGAGATGGCGATATCTTCCATGCTACACACATTATAGGCGGTTCCCAAACAGAATGGTAAATTTTATACTCCCCCTCCACCAACAAGTATCAATCCATGGTTTGGTCGAAACAACGAGTGCCTCCAACTAATAAGAGTCCCAGGGGGAGTTTTGTTTGCAATTATTTTGATTTAGTTTGCATAAAGCATGGGACTGGGCATCTCGGTGACCAGCCATTTTTCTCGTGAGTGAGGAGCAGAGTCCACTCCTCTTGAGAATAACCCGCCTAACATGGAAGATACAGACAACTCTAGTTGATACATGAGCTATTCAAGCATACAAAACAGGATATTTATTTGAAGGTTTAGAGTTTGGCACATACAAATTTACTTGGAACGGCAGGTAGATACCGTATATGGGTAGGTATGGTGGACTCATATGGAATAACTTTGGGGTTTAAGGGATTGGATGCACAAGCAGTATTCCCGCTTAGTACATGTGAAGGCTAGCAAAAGACTGGGAAGCGACCAGCTAGAGAACGACAACAGTCATGAACATGCATTAAAATTAATCAACACTGAATGCAAGCATGAGTAGGATATAATCCACCATGAACATAAATATCGTGAAGGCTATGTTGATTTTGTTTCAACTACATGCGTGAACATGCGCCAAGTCAAGTCACTTAAATCATTCAGAGGAGGATACCACCCTATCATACCACATCACAACCATTTTAATAGCATGTTGGCACGCAAGGTAAACCATTATAAGCTCCTAGCTAATCAAGCATGGCACAAGAAACTATGATCTCTAGTTGTCATTGCAAACATGTTTATTCATAATAGGCCAAATCAAGAATGATGAACTAATCATATTTACAAAAACAAGAGAGGTCGAGTTCATACCAGCTTTTCTTATCTCGATCAGTCCATCATATAAGCTCCTAGCTAATTAAGCATGTCATAAATATCGTGAAGGCTATGTTGATTTTGTTTCAACTACATGAGTGAACATGCGCCAAGTCAAGTCACTTAAATCATTCAAAAGAGGATACCACCCTATCATACCACATCACAACCATTTTAATAGCATGTTGGCACACAAGGTAAACCATTATAAGCTCCTAGCTAATTAATCATGTCATAAGAAACTATGATCTCTAATTGTCATCGCAAACATGTTTATTCATAATAGGCTGAATCAGGAACAATGAACTAATCATATTTACAAAAACAAGGGAGGTCGAGTTCATACTAGCTTCTCCCATCTCAATTAGTCCATCATATATCGTCATAATTGCCTTTCACTTGCACGATAGAATGATGTGAATAAAATAATAATAGTGCGTGTGCATTGGACTAAACTGGAATCTGCAAGCATTCAATAAACAGGAGAAGACAAGGCAATATGGGCTCTTTTGTCAGATCAACAATTATGCATATAAGAGCCACTTCAACAATTTAATCATGGTGTTCTCCTATCGACCCCCAAAGAAAAGAAAAGAAATAAAACTATTTACACAGGAAAGCTCCCAACAAGCAAAAGAAGAACATGAAATCTTTTTGGATTTTCTTTTTAATTACTACTACAAGCATGGAAATTAAAACTAGCTAAAAGCTACAACTAATTTTTTTCTTAAGGTTTATTAAACACACAAGAAGAAAGCATAAAAAGGAAATACACTAGCATGGATGATACAATGAAAAAGTATGAGCACCGACATCTAGCAATGGGTGTGTGAACATAAATTTAATGTCAGTGGGAAATACGTACTCCCCCAAGCTTAGGATTTTGGCCTAAGTTGGTCTATGGCCACGGTTGGCCTGGCGGATATCCATAATAATAGTTGGGGTTGTACTACGATGCAGCAGCTATCGCCTCCTGAGTTGCAGCGTGGCGACGAGCGGCTTCCGCCCTCCTCTCATACTCATCTGCTTCCTCTCTGGTAATAACATGTCTTCCTTTTGCCTGATAATCAAAGAAGGCAGGAGCAGGGAGAGTAATATAGACAGCACGACGTCTGTGAAAAATTAGTCGATACTGGAGAGGTGATTCACTACTCTCAACAAACTGGTGGCGAACCATAGCATTAAAATCTAGGTAAGTAGGGGGCAACTCAATATCATCTTCACGTACGACTATACCAACAAAATTAGCTATGCGGGTTGCATAAATTCCACCAAAGAAATCTCCATTAAATCTATTAAGATGCAACCTACGTGCAACAATGGCTCCCAAATTATAAGATTTATCTCCTAACACAGCACTCCTGAGAATACCGAGGTCAGGGACACACATGTGACTTGCCTCATCTTTAGCATTAATGCATCTGCCTATGAAGAGAGCAAAATAATGTATAGCAGGAAAGTGAATGCTCCCTATGGTGGCTTGTGTTATATCTCTAGATTCCCCCACAGTTATACTAGCAAGAAAATCTCTAAATTCAGATTTGCGAGGTTCCCTGACACTACCCCATTGTGGAAGTTTGCAAGCAGTGGTAAAATCCTCTAAGTCCATAGTATAAGAATTTTCATAAAGATCAAACAGGACAGTTGGAGAATTACGTGAAGATGAAAATTCAAACCTCCTCACAAAGGAACTAGTGAGATAGTGGTACTGTCTGCACTTCTCTTCCTCGAAGCTCACAAGATCCGCGTTACGCAAATATGCGTCAAATTCTTCCTTAATTCCTGCTCACTCCATAAATTTTCAGAATGCCATTCACAAGGACACACTGGAGCGTCTCTTGGTGGCTCTTCATCAGCATCACGCATTGCAAGCCTGGGTCCTTGCTCCCTTGAAGAACCACCTTGGAACATTTTCCTAAGCATATTTCTTCCTCTGAAAAATTCTGATTTTTTTAGTAACTTCAAAATAAAAGTGAACCAAACTCAATAATATTGATAGCAACTACTCCTACAAGTGCCTAGAGCCTATATCATGCATCAAAACTACTTGGAACCATATAAATTTGACATGCAAGCTCAAGAACATGGTCACCTAGGCAGCACAAATTTGCAATGAATAAAGCACTAGAACAAAAACTAATTGGACCAATGGAGGAGTCACATACCAAGGAACAATCTCCCCAAGCAGTTTTGTGAGAGGTGCTTTGAGCAAGGAGATCGAAAATGGCAACAAATTGAGCTTGGACTCGGGTTTGAGCTAGATATTTGTGTTTGTGGGAGGATGGAGTGTGTGGGTGAAAGGATAAGTGGAGGAGGGCCACCGTGGGCCCACGAGGCAGGGGGCGCGCCTAGGGGGGTAGGGCGTGCCCCTGACCCTCGTGGCCAGGTGCCAGCTCCTCCTGTTGTGTTCTCAGTGCCAAATATTCTCAAATATTCTAGAAAAAATCATATTTAAATTTCAGGGCATTTGGAGAACTTTTATTTTCGGGGTATTTTTATATTGCACGGATAATTCAGATAACAGACAGAAAATACTATTTTTATTTTATTTAATATAAATAACAGAAAGTAAAAGTAGGGTACAGAAGGTTGTGCCTTCTAGTTTTATCCATCTCATGATCATCAAAAGGAATCCACAAACAAGGTTGATCAAGTCTTGTTAACGAACTCATTCCGAATAACATGGAACCGGAGAAATTTCGAATAACACTATGTTACCTCAACGGGGATATGCACATCCCCAATAATAAGAATATCATATTTCTTCTTGGCAGTAGGAAGAGGAAATTCAAAACCTCCAAATATAATCAATGGAATTTTTCCAATAGAGTTGATACTATGAATTTGAGGTTGTTTCCTCGGAAAGTGTACTGTATGCTCATTACAATTAACATGAAAAGTGACATTTCCTTTAGTGCAATCAATAACAGCCCCTGCAGTATTCAAAAAGGGTCTTTCAAGAATAATAGACATACTATATCATCCTCGCGAATATCAAGAATAACAAAGTCTGTTAAAATAGTAACATTTGCAACCACAACAGGCACATCCTCGCAAATACCGACAGGTATAGCAGTTGATTTATCAGCCATTTGCAAAGATATTTCAGTAGATGTCAACTTATTCAAATCAAGTCTACGATATAAAGAGAGAGGCATAACACTAACACCGGCTCCAAGATCACATAAAGCAGATTTAACATAGTTTCTTTTAATGGAGCATGGTATAGTGGGTACTCCTGGATCTCCAAGTTTCTTTGGTATTCCACCCTCAAAAGTATAATTAGCAAGCATGGTGGAAATTTCAGCTTCTGGTATCTTTCTTTTATTAGTAACGATATCTTTCACATACTTAGCATAAGGATTCATTTTGAGCATATGAGTTAATCGCATACGCAAAAAGATAGGTCTAATCATTTTAGCAAAAGCGCTCAAAATCCCCATCATCCTTTTTCTTGGATGGTTTTGGAGGAAAAGGCATGGTTTTCTGAACCCATGGTTCTCTTTCTTTACCATGTTTCCTAGCAACAAAGTCTTTGTTATCATAATGTTGATTCTTTGATTGTGGGTTATCAAGATCAACAGCAGGTTCAATTTCTATATCATTATCATTACAAGGTTGAGCATCATCATGAACATTATTATTAACATTATCACTAGTTTCAGGTTCATTACCAGATTGTGTTTCAGCATCAGAAATAGAAATATCATTTGGATTCTCAGGTGTTTCAGTAATAGGTTCACTAGAAGCATGTAAAGTCCTATCATTTTTATTTTTCTTCTTTTTAGAAGGACTAGGTGCATCTATATTATTTCTCTGAGAATCTTGCTCAATTCTCTTAGGGTGGCCTTCAGGATACAAAGGTTCCTGAGTCATTCTACCAGTTCTAGTAGCCACTCTAACAGCATAATCATTATTCTTACTATTCAATTCATTGAGCAAATCATTCTGAGCTTTAAGTACTTGTTCTACTTTAGTGGTAACCATAGAAGCATGTTTACTAATAAGTAGTTCACCTTTGACATTAGCCATATAATCACCCAATTGTTCAAGCATATTTGAATTGTATTTCAATTGTCTACCAAAATAAGCATTAAAATCTTCTTGCTTAGCCATAAATTTATCAAACTCATCTAAGCATGGGTTAGCAAACTTAGTAAATGGAATTTCAGCTTTATCATATCTATAGAGATAATTTACCTTTACTACATGTGTCGGGTTATCAAAACCACGAGTTTCTTCAATAGGAGATGGATTAAGGTCATATGTTTCTTCAACAGGCGGTAAATTAAGACCGTGTATTTCTTCAATAGGAGGTAAATTCTTAACATCTTCAGCTTTAATACCTTTTTCTTTCATGGATTTCTTTGCCTCTTGCATATCTTCAGGACTGAGAAATAGAATACCTCTCTTCTTTGGAGTTGGTTTAGGAATAGGCTCAGGAACTGGTTCAGGAAGTGTCCAATTATTTTCATTTGTCAACATATTATTCAATAGAATTTCAGCTTCATCCGGTGTTCTTTCCCTGAAAACAGAACTAGCACAACTATCCAGGTAATCTCTGGAGGCATCGGTTAGTCCATTATAAAAGATATCAAGTATTTAATTTTTCCTAAGAGGATGATCAGACAAAGCATTAAGTAATTGGAGAAGCCTCCCCCAAGCTTGTGGGAGACTCTCTTCTTCAATTTGCACAAAATTATATATATCCCTTAAAACAGCTTGTTTCTTATGAGCAGGGAAATATTTAGCAGAGAAGTAATAAATCATATCCTGGGGACTACGCACACAACCAGGATCAAGAGAATTAAACCATATCTTAGCATCACCCTTTAATGAGAATGGAAATATTTTAAGGATATAAAGTAGCGAGTTCTCTCATCTTTAGTGAATAGGGTGGCAATATCATTTAATTTAGTAATATGTGCCACAACAGTTTAAGATTCATAGCCATGAAAAGGATTAGATTCAACCAAAGTAATTATATCAGGTTCAACAAAGAATTCATAATCCTTATCGGTAACACAGATAGGTGAAGTAGCAAAAGCAGGGTCAGGTTTCATTCTAGCATTTAGAGATTGCCGCTTCCATTTAGCTAATAACCTCTTGAGTTCGTATCTATCTTTGCAAGCTAAAATAGCTAAAGAACCTTCTTTATCAAAAACATAACCCTTAGGAATAACGGGCAAGTCTTTATCATCACTTTCATCAGTATTATTAGATTTAATATTTTCACTCTCTCTAACCCTAACAAGTTGTTCATCAAGAAATTCACCAAGTGGCACAATAGTATCAAGCATAGAAGTAGTTTCATCATAAGTATCATGCATAGCAGAAGTGGCATCATCAATAACATGCGACATATTAGAACGAATAGCAGAAGCAGGTAGGTGTCGCAAGCTTACTCAAAACAGAAGGTGAATCAAGTGCAGAGCTAGATGGCAGTTCCTTACCTACCCTCATAGTTGAGGGATAAATCTTGGTTTTTGGATCTCTCAAGTTCTTCATAATGATAAGCAGATATAAATCCCAAGTGACTCAAAGAATAGAGCTATGCTCCCCGGCAACGGTGCCAGAAAATAGTCTTGATAACCCACAAGTATAGGGGATCACATCAGTTTTCGAGGGTAGAGTATTCAACCCGAATTTATTGATTCGACAGAAGGGGAGCCAAAGAATATTCTCAAGTATTAGCAGCTGAGTTGTCAATTCAACCATACCTGGAAACTTAATACCTGCAGCAAAGTATTTAGTAGCAAGGTAATATGATAGTACTGGTAACGGTAGCAAAAGGTAATGATAGCAAAAGTAATGTTTTTGGTATTTTGTAGTGACGGTAGCAATAGCAACGGAAAAGTAAATAAGCGAAGAACAATATATGGAAAACTCGTAGGCAATGGATCAGTGATGGAGAATTATGCCGGATGCGGTTCATCATGTAACAGTCATAACCTAGGGTGACACAGAACTAACTCCAATTCATCAATGTAATGTAGGCATGTATTCCGAATATAGTCATGCATGCTTATGGAAAATAACTTGCATGACATCTTTTGTCCTACCCTCCTGTGGCAGCAGGGTCCTAGCGGAAACTAAGGGATATTAAGCCATCCTTTTAATAGAGTACCGGAACAAAGCATTAGCACATAGTGAATACATGAACTCCTCAAACTATGGTCATCACCGGTAAGTATCCCGATTATTGTCACTTCGGGGTTAATGGATCATAACACATAATAGGTGACTATAGACTTGCAAGATAGGATCAAGAACTCTCATATATTAATGAAAACATAATAGGTTCAGATCTGAAATCATGGCACTCGGGCCCTAGTGACAAGAATTAAGCATAGCAAACTCATAGCAACATCAATCTCAGAACATAGTGGATACTAGGGATCAAACCCTAACAAAACTAACTCGATTACATGATAGATCCCATCCAACCCATCACCGTCCAGCAAGCCTATGATGGAATTACTCATGCGCGGCGGTGAGCATCATGAAATTGGTGATGGAGGAGGGTTGATGATGACGATGGCGACGGATTTCCCTCTCCAGAGCCCCGAACGGACTCCAGATCAGCCCTCCCGAGAGGTTTTAGGGCTTGGCGACGGCCCCGTATCGTAAAACGCGATGATTTCTTCTCTCTGATTTTTTCTCCCCAAAACCAAATATATAGAGTTGGACTTGAGGTCGAAGGAGCTCCAGGGGGCCCATGAGGTAGGGGGCGCGCCCTAGGGGGGCAGGCGCGCCCCCACCCTCGTGGATAGGTGGTGGGCTCCCTGGTCTTCATCTTTTGCAAGGATTTTTTATTATTTACGAAAAGTTGTTCCGTGAAGTTTCAGGTCATTCCGAGAACTTTTGTTTCTGCACATAAATAACACCATGGCAATTCTGTCGAAAACAGCGTCAGTCCGGGTTAGTTCCATTCAAATCATGCAAGTTAGAGTCGAAAAGAAGGGCAAAAGTGTTTGGAAAAGTAGATATGACGGAGACGTATCATTATACTAGCAAGAAAATCTCTAAATTCGGATTTGCGAGGTGCACTAGGACTACCCCACTATGGAAGTTTGCAAGCTATGGTAAAATCCTCTAAGTCCATAGTATAAGAATTTTCATAAAGATCAAACAGGACAGTTTGAGAATTGCGTGAAGATGAAAATTCAAACCTCCTCACAAAGGAACTAGTGAGATAGTGGTACTGACGGCACTTTTCTGCCTCAAAGCTCACAAGATCAGCATTACGCAATTATGCGTTAAATTCTTTCTTAATTCCTGCTCGATCCATGAAGTCCTCTGAAGGCCATTCACAAGGCCGCACTAGAGCGTCCCTTGGTGGCTCATTGTAACATCCCAAATTTTCAATTTGGAATATTATACATTAGATCATCATTGCATATCATATTTATTTGCATTTTGGTTGATCCTAGAAATTCTACGCAACTCAAGGACCCTCGGAGAGAGTTCGAGATTTCGTTATTTTCATATTTGAGTTTTCTCAAATTTTGAAAATAGGATGATTTGATTTTATTTATTTTATCTTCAATTATTTTTATTATAAAAATATGAGAGAGGGAATAAAATGACTTTCCCAAAATAAAGAAATATTGAGGATTTAATAATAAAATCAAATAAGATTTTATTTTGGATTTATTTGCTATTTTATTTGAATTCAGGAAAAATGCGCGTTTTTCGAAATTGCATTTAGGCCCCAAATAAATGTTCATCCCGTGCGACTTGATTTTAGAAGCCGGGGAAAATTTATTTCGGGATTTTTGGAGTCCGTTTAGTATTCCTTTTGTTTGTTTTTCTGCATGTAATAATTTTAAAAAAAGAGCAAACCGAGTACGGGCCGTGTTTGGCCCGGACTCCTCAGGGGGGCCCTTATATAGTGCGCCCCGGGGCCCGAATCAGCCCAAGCCGCCGCGTCCTAACCCTAAGACACGCCCGAGCCCAGCCGCCGCCGCCGCAGGTGCCGCCGTCGCGGCGCCGCCCCCACCGCCGTTTTTTTAGAAAAACCGTTCGGTTTTTCCGTCGTTTTTTAGATCTGTTTTTAGATAGATCCGTTTTTCTTCGGTTTAGTTAATTAGCGAGCGTTCGCTCGTTCGTTCGTTTTAACGAACGCGTTCATCGTTTAGATCCAGATAACGAACGTTCGTTTGTTAATCTGTTCGTCGTTTTTCTTTTTCTCGGATTTATTCCATGATTTTTCTGATCGCGATTTCTGATCCGATTTTCGTTCTAGTATAACTTTTCGCTCGTTTATCGGAATCAGACGATTCAAGCGCCTGGAGTTTCGTCTGGAAACCCTCTTTCCGTTTAACCAACTCAAACAAGTTTTTGCCTCTATAAAATTTGACCTAGATCCAGAATAGTAAACAAAGCTTGTTTCTTTTGTCGTTGGTCTTTCGTTGCTTCGTTCGATTTGGTTCTTTTTGCCAACCGAAGTTCTTAAGTTGAACTTTCTGGTTAGATCTCTTATTTGAGTTTTACCTGTGCATTAGTTGAGTACTTATTGTATGCTTGTTTGTTTGCGATAGAGTACCCGGAGTGCGCCGCTTGCTACTTCGAATCGCTAGGTTTTGCGGATTATCAGCAAGGCAAGTAACACTTTGATCATACCTCCTACTACCTAGTTTTATTGCATTAGATCAATCCTCACACATTGCATGATTAAGATCTAATTAAATTGTGGGTTTTGGGAAGTAGATGAGGTAGTACCTATTACCTGTGTTATTATCAAACCCTTGGTGGTTACTTCTACGTTTGCTTATATTGCCATGCTATGCTAGTAGACGTGGATTGGGTGAGTGTATCCATGACAGATGTGAGATTGTTAAATTAATGGTTTATCTAAGGTGGCAACTTAAACACACATCTAGGTGGATTGAGGCACCTGGGTATTTCAGCGATTGCCTGTTTTTCTTTTGGACCGCCACCCAGGCTCAAAGGGATCATCAGATTATTCATACTAGAAACTTCCGTGTGCAGCCACAATCTACTATGGGCTCTAGCATAGTTGATTAAGTTGGGCGAACTCTTACAATGGTAGACTAGCAGATGTAGGGGAAAGTAGGTGTAACGGTCTACCCAATCGTAAGGTGCTAGCGCTTCTGAAAGACTATGTCTCGGTCATCCGTTTCTCAAACACCATGAAGTGCGAGAATCCCAACGGAGGAGATCGAGTCTTGTGGGGAGAAGTGCGCAAACCTCTGTAGAGTGTATGAACTAATCATGGTTAGCCGTGTCCCCGGTTATGGACATCTTGAGTATCTAGTACTTGGATTATCATGTGAATCTCATCATGTTACTCTAATTAATTTGTTGGGTTTTTAATGATGCTGTTTAATTGGGATTGAGAGGGTGTCTACACTCTCAATGTTTAACAACCACCATGATAGTTAAATAAAATTTATTCCTTTGCATTAGGGAAAAATTGGCTTTACGCAAAACTGTAACCATAGAGCTTTCCACCAGCCAAATATGCATGTAGTATAGCCTTATTCTTTCATTGCTCTCTATGTGTTACATTGCCAGCATATTCCATGTGCTGACCCGTTTCGGGCTGCAACGTTCATGTTGCAGACTTTTCAGATGACGAGTAAGGCGCTTTTAGGTCGTGGTTCTATACTCAGTGATGCCGTTGGAGTTGATGGACTCACTTATCTTCCAAGCCTTCCGCTGTTATCATTATTAGATGGCCTTATGCCATATTTATTGTAATAAGTTCTCTTTTGAGACACTCGATGTAATAAGTGTGTGATTGCTACTCTATTATAAATCCTTCAAGTACTATGTGGTGTCAGCATTACTGATCCTGGGATGACACCGGAGCACAGAGATTGGACCGTTTTAGGTCTGGTCGCTACAAGATGGTATCAGAGCACACGTTGGCTGTAGGACACAGCCACTAAGCTAAAGCCCTAGATCACTACTCACTCTTCTCATTCTGACTTCTCATCTTTTCTACTCTTTTAGGATGGCGGATGCAAGGAACAAGTTCACACAACCGGATGAAGATACACCCTTTGGAGTCACTTGAAGGAAGTCACTAGATACCTGAACATCGGAGTACCAAGCTTCACTGAGACCTACAACGCCACTTTACCTGAAGAGGAGCGCTGGATGATTCAAGTTCAAGTTCCAGGAAGGACGTTCATGCCAGTCACCAAACCCATAGAATTTTCCTTTGATGCACCAACCTGGAGTCTAGGAAAGAGCATGGCAGCTCACATCGCCATGGGACGTATTGGAGAAGTTTTCCGCAATGATCTCAAGGATACTATCTACCAGATTTGTGGGCGCCGAGATGAGCACTAGGAGATGATCAGCACCAAGAAGGATAGATCAATCGCAGCTTTCATCCAGGAGTTAAACCAGCACATTCGACGTCAGGAGAACCAGATGTGCGCAGACATGATAGATCTGAAGAAGGCGAGGACAAGAATCACGGAACTGGAGGAAGAAATCAAGGCTACACGTGAATATTATGAAGAGGAAATCGAAGTACTAGTGGATAAGAATGCCGACCTAATAATGAAGATCGGAATATTTATGGGAGGCCCTACACCAGTAGAAGAAGACGAAGAACCCAAGGAGATTCGCCCGGAAGACTACATCATCATCGACAACACCGACTCGGATCCAGATGATAGCGATGATGATTATGTTGATGAAGCTGTAGCAGATATCATGGAGTCTGCAACCGAAGAATATTTCTAGTAGACCACCCCAATAGTAGTAGTAGTCCACCATGTAAATATAGTAGTCCGAGCACTTTTGCGATAGTTAGACCGATTGTATGCCCTTGTTTGATTGAATGAAGTGAATTGTTTGCTTTTGCCTCATGTGCATATGGGTAGTGTTTTCTCTTTAGACCCCCTCTCTATTCTTAAATCTCATCTTTTCTAAACCCCTCAGATGCCTCCGAGACGTGACCCCAGATTTACCTTCCCACCGGAGCTCACTCAGTTGATCCAGCAGCAGAACACATTAATGCAGTTGCTAGTCCAGAATCAGAATCAGGGGAACAACAACAACAACCCACCACCACCACCACCTGTTGATCACTTAGCCCGTTTTCTTAGGCTGAATCCGCCGGTGTTTTCCAGTAGCATCGAGCCTATAGTAGAAGATGATTGGCTCCGCAAGACAACAAGGGAGTTGACCACAGCAGGATGCACAGATGCAGAAAAGGTGAAGTTTGCCGCACATCAGCTTGACGGACCCGTAACATCATGGTGGGAGAATTTCACAGCCACTTTCCCTATCGACACTGTCACATGGGACCAGTTCCAGCAGGCTTTCCGTACTGCCCATGTTTCAGCAGGAGCTATGGCCATGAAGAAGCGAGAGTTTCGCAACTTGCGTCAAGGAGGACGGACAGTTGGCCAGTATGTGGAGGACTTTAGTAAGCTAGCACGTTATGCCCCAGATGACGTTGCTACGGATGCAGCTAAGCAGGAGAAGTTTCTGGAAGGACTGAATGATGAGTTGAGCATGCAGTTGATGGTAGCAACCTTCAACAACTACCAGGAGTTGGTAGATCATGCTCTTATGATTGAAGGGAAGCAGCAGCAAATTGAGAACCGCAAGAGGAAGTATGGACAAGGGAAGTACAATTCTAGAGCTCAGCAGAAGCCACGTTTTACCCCTAGACCGGGAGGACATTTTCAGCATACTCATGGAGGAGGTAGCTCGCACAATCATAATGGCCCCAAGAACGGTAATGGGAATGGAGGAAGCAACGGCCAGAACCGTACCAACCCATCAACCCCAGCCAAAAGAGACCTGAGCCAAGTCACTTGCTTTAAGTGCCAGAAGACCGGACATTATGCCAATGAATGTCCTGAATCCCAGAATGGAAATGGCAATAGAAGCTCTGGGAAGAAGCCGAACCCTTTCAATAGGGGACAGGTGAACCACGTTAACGTGGAGGAGGTTGAAAAGCAGCCGGATGCAGTAATTGGTAAGTTTTTGGTTAAGACATTTACTGCAATCGTTCTTTTTGATACTGGTGCATCGCATTCATACATATCACGGGGATTTGTGGATAAGTATAACCTGCCCACTAAGGTTCTTAGAACACCTATGTTAGTAAGCTCACCAGGAGCGGAGTATATGGCCAGTAAGCGATGTTTTCAAGTGCCATTGAGTATAGGTAGGCATGTGTTTCCCTCGGATTTAATCATTTTGGAATCACAAGGTTTGGATGTAATTCTGGGTATGGATTGGCTGTCGATGTATGGAGGAAACATCGATTGCGCCAGTAAGTCAATTTTGCTTACCACCCTAGAAGGAAGAAGGATCAAGTATGTATCCCGACATGTGCCTAAAAGGACTCAAGTAAATTCGTTAACAGGAGTTGTGCAGGAGGAAGTACAAGTAGTGAAGGATTTCCCTGATGTATTTCAAGAGGAGTTACCAGGCATGCCACCGGATAGAGACATTGAGTTTTTGATTGAGCTTTTGCCAGGCACAGGACCAATATCTAAGAGACCGTATAGGATGCCCGCAAAGGATTTGGAGGAGATTAAGAAGCAGATTAAGGAGTTACTGGATAAAGGATATATTCGCCCAAGTTCTTTGCCTTGGGGATCGCCAGTACTTCTAGTGGAGAAAAAGGATGGATCATTAAGGATGGTTGTTGATTATCGAGGATTGGATGAAGTAACAATCAAGAACAAGTACCCACTACCAATGATCAATGATCTGTTTGATCGATTGCAAGGAGCTAAGGTATTTTCCAAGATCGATCTGCGATCAGGATACCATCAGTTGAAGATTCGAGAACAGGATATACCTAAGACGGCTTTTACCACCAGGTATGGGCTGTACGAGTACACCGTTATGTCATTTGGCCTGACTAACGCACCGGCATATTTTATGAACATGATTAACAAAGTGTTTATGGAGTTTTTGGATAAGTTCGTCGTAGTGTTCATTGATGATATTCTGGTTTACTCGAAGAATGAAGAGGAGCATAAGGAGCATTTGCGTTTGGTACTTGGGAAGCTCAGAGAACATCAGTTATATGCCAAGTTTAGCAAATGTGAATTTTGGTTGAAGGAAGTTGGATTTCTCCGACACGTTATATCTGGAGAAGGTATAGCAGTAGATCCCACCAAGGTTGACACTGTGACAAGTTGGGAATCGCCAACAACAGATGGAGAGATCCGGAGTTTTCTTGGACTCGCAGGATACTACCGGAGAATCATTGAAAATTTCTCGAAGATTGCGAAGCCTATGATGGAGTTGTTGAAGAAGGATACCAAGTTCAAATGGACTGAGGAATGTGAGGCTAGTTTCCAGGAGTTGAAGAAATGTTTGGTTACATCACCAGTGTTGATTTTTCCGGATCAGAACAAGGATTATGAGGTGTATTGTGACGCTTCACGTCAAGGACTTGGAGCAGTGCTTATGCCGGAAGGAAGAGTTGTTTCATATGCCTCACGACAGCTTAGCCGCATGAGTTAAATTATGCCACGCATGATTTGGAGTTAGCAGCCGTAGTGCATGCATTGAAAACTTGGAGACACTTTCTCATTGGAAACCATTGTGAAGTGTACACGGATCACAAGAGTTTGAAGTACATTTTCACACAGAAGGAGTTGAATCTCAGGCAAAGGAGATGGTTGGAGCTCATCAAGGATTATGATATGAGATTGCATTATCACCCTGGAAAGGCTAACGTAGTAGCCGATGCGCTGAGCCATGAAAGTCATGTCAACACCTTAATGACGAGAGAATTACCAAGGGAGTTAGCCGAAAATCTTCATGAGCTATGTTTGGAGATAGTTCTGAGAGGCTATGTAGCAGCATTGGAGATTCAGTCTACCTTGATAGATAAGATCAGAGAAGCCCAGAAGACTGACAAGGAGATTGCTTCTATTAAGGAGAAAATGAACAAAAGAAAAGCTAAAGGATTTCGTGAGGATGAGCACGATACCTTATGGTTTGAAGACCGTGTTTATGTGCCCAATGACCCAGAGATCAGGAAGTTAATTCTACAGGAGGCCCATGATTCACCATATTCGATTCACCCAGGAAATACCAAGATGTATTTGGATTTGAAGGATACTTTCTGGTGGACTGGAATGAAGAAGGATATTGCGGAGTATGTAGCAGTTTGTGATGTATGTCAGAGAGTAAAGGCAGAGCATCAGAAGCCAGCAGGATTGCTACAGCCATTGCCAATACCCGAATGGAAGTGGGATAAGTTAGGCATGGATTTTATCACAGGATTGCCCAGAACTCGTTCAGGCTATGACTCGATTTGGGTTGTAGTCAATCGTTTGACAAAGGTAGCTCATTTCATCCCAGTGAAGACTACCTACACTAGTGCCAAGTTGGCAAAGATATACATGACCAGGATCGTATGTCGGCACGGAGTTCCAAGGAGCATTGTATCAGATAGAGGAACCCAGTTTACCTCAAAGTTCTGGAATCAGTTGCATGACACTTTGGGTACCAGGCTAGAGTTCAGTACAGCTTTCCATCCGCAGACAGATGGACAGACCGAGAGAGTCAATCAGATTTTGGAGGATATGCTAAGAGCTTGTGCGCTAGATTACGGATCTAGTTGGGACGAGAATTTGCCATACGCAGAGTTCCCTTACAACAACAGTTATCAATCCAGTTTGAAGATAGCCCCTTTCGAAGCCTTGTACGGAAGGAGGTGCAGGACCCCATTGTCGTGGGATGAAGTTGGAGACCGCCAGTTGTTTGGACCGGATTTGATTAAGGAGTCTGAACAGAAGGTGAAATTGATTCGTGATAGGCTCAAGGTAGCCCAGTCCAAGCAGAAGAGCTACGCAGATTCTAAACGCAAGGAGACAGTTTACGAAGTCAGAGACCGATTTTATGTTCGAGTATCTCCACTTCGAGGAGTTAAGCGCTTTGGAGTTAAGGGAAAGTTAGCGCCATGTTTTGTAGGACCATACAAGGTTTTGGAGCGTATGGGAGAAGTAGCCTATAAGTTGGAATTGCCCGAAGGATTGTCAGGAGTTCACGATGTATTCCACCTTTCTGAGTTAAAGAAGTGCCATCCAGAGATGGCTGATATACCGCTGAGAGACACAGTGCCGCTGGAAGCGATTCAGTTGGACAGTGATTTGACCTATGAGGAGAAACCAGTCAAGATTCTTGAGTATGCCAGCCGAGTCACCCGCAGCAAGGTTATCAAGTTTTGCAAAGTTCAATGGAGCCACCACACGGAGGATGAAGCCACCTGGGAGCGAGAGGAAGATCTGCTGAAGGACCACCCTCACCTATTTTCTAGCCAACCCGAATCTCGAGGGCGAGATTCATCTGAAGGGGGGTAGGTTTGTAACATCCCAAATTTTCATTTTGGAATGTTATACATTAGATCATCATTGCATATCATATTTATTTGCATTTTGGTTGATCCTAGAAATACTACGCAACTCAAGGAGCCTCGGAGAGAGTTGGGGATTTCGTTATTTTCATATTTGAGTTTTCTCAAATTTTGAAAATAGGATCATTTGATTTTATTTATTTTATCTTCAATTATTTCTATTATAAAAATATGAGAGAGGGAATAAAATGACTTTCCCAAAATAAAGAAATATTGAGGATTTAATAATAAAATCAAATAAGATTTTATTTTGGATTTATTTGCTATTTTATTTGAATTTAGGAAAAATGCGTGTTTTTCAAAATTGCATTTAGGCCCCAAATAAATGTTCATCCTGTGCGGCTTGATTTTAGAAGCCGGGGAAATTTTATTTCGGGATTTTTGGAGTCCGTTTAGTATTCCTTTTGTTTGTTTTTCTATGCATAATAATTTTTTTAAAAAAGAGCGAACCGACTACGGGCCGTGTTTGGCCCGGACTCCTCATGGGGGGCCCTTATATAGCGCGCCCCAGGGCCCGAATCGGCCCAAGCCGCCGCCGCCCTAACCCTAAGCCGCGCTCGAGCCCAGCCGCCGCTACCGCGCCGCCGCACCGCCGCCCGCCACCGCCGGAGTCGACGAGGTCGATCCCGCTGCCGCCGCCGTTTTTTTAGAAAAACCATTCGGGTTTTCTGTCGGTTTTTCATTGGTTTTTTAGATCCTTTTTTAGATACATCTTTTTTTCTTCGGTTTAGTTAATTAGCGAGCATTCGCTCGTTCGTTCGTTTTAAAGAACGCGTTCATCGTTTAGATCCAGATAACGAGCGTTCGTTCGTTAATCTGTTCGTTGTTTTTCTTTTTCTCAGATTTATTCCGCGATTTTTTTGATCGCGATTTCAAATCCGATTTTCGTTCTAGTATAAATTTTCGCTCGTTTATCGGAATCAGGCGATTCAAGCGCCCGGAGTTTTGTCTCGAAACCCTCTTTCCGTTTAACCAACTCAACTAAGTTTTTGCCTCTGTAAAATTTGACCTAGATCCAGAATAGTAAACGAAGCTTGTTTCTTTTGCCGTTTGTCTTTCGTTGCTTCATTCGATTTGGTTCTTTTTGCCAACCGGAGTTCTTTAGTTGAACTTTCTGGTTAGATCTCTTATTTGAGTTTTACCTGTGCATTAGTTAAGTACTTATTGTATGCTTGTTTGTTTGCGATAGAGTACCCGGAGTGCGCCTCTTGCAACTTGAAATCACTAGGTTTTGCGGATCATCAGCAAGGCAAGTAACACTTTGATCATACCTCCTACTACCCAGTTTTATTGCATTAGATCAATCCTCACACATTGCATGATTAGGATCTAATTAAATTGTGGGTTTTGGGAAGTAGATGAGGTAGTACCTATTACCTGTGTTATTATCAAACCCTTGGGAGTTACTTCTACGTTTGCTTATATTGCCATGCTATGCTAGTAGACGTGGATTGGGTGAGTGTATCCATGACATATGTGAGATTGTTAAATTAATGGTTTATCTAAGGTGGCAACTTAAACACACATCTGGGTGGATTGAGGCACCTGGGTATTCCAGCGATTGCCTGTTTTTCTTTTGGATCGCCACCCAGGCTCAAAGGGATCATGAGATTATTCATACTAGAAACTTCCGTGTGCAGCCACAGGCTACTATGGGCTCTAGCATAGTTGATTAAGTTGTGCGAACTCTTATAGTGGTAGACTAGCAGATGTAGGGGAAAGAAGGTGTAATGGTCTACCCGATCGTAAGGTGCTAGCGCTTCTGAAAGACTATGTCTCGGTCATCCGTTTCTCAAACACCATGAAGTGCGAGAATCCCAATGGAGGAGATCGAGTCTTGTGGGGAAAAGTGCGAAAACCTCTGCAGAGTGTATAAACTAATCATGGTTAGCCGTGTCCCCGGTTATGGACATCTTGAGTATCCAGTACTTGGATTATCATGTGAATCTCATCATGTTACTCTAATTAATTTGTTGGGTTTTTAATGATGATGTTTAATTGGGATTGAGAGGGTTCTACACTCTCAATGTTTAACAACCACCATGATAGTTAAATAAAATTTATTCCTTTGCAGTAGGGAAAAATTGGCTTTACGCAAAACTGTAACCATACAACTTTCCACCAGCCAAATATGCATGTAGTATATCCTTATTCTTTCATTTCTCTCTATGTGTTACATTGCCAGCATATTCCATCCGCTGACCCGTTTCGGGCTGCAACGTTCATGTTGCAGACTTTTCAGACGGCGAGTAAGGTGCTTTTAGGTCGTGGTTCTATACTTAGTGATGCCGTTGGAGTTGATGGACTCACTTATCTTCCAAGCCTTCCGTTGTTATCGTTAGCCTTATGCCATATTTATTGTAATAAGTTCTCTTTTGAGACACTCGATGTAATAAGTGTGTGATTGCTACTCTGTTATAAATCCTTCAAGTACTGTGTGGTGTCAGCATTACTGATCCAGGGATGACACCGGAGCACAGAGATTGAACCGTTTGAGGCCTGCTCACTACACTCATCATCAGCATCACGCATTGCAAGCCTGGGTCCTTGTTTCCTTGAAGAACCACCTTGGTACATTTTCCTAAACATATTTCTTCCTCTGAAAAATTTCTGAATTTCTTAGTAACTTCAAAATAAAAGTGAACCGAACTCAACAAAATTGATAGCAACTACTCCTTCAAGTGCCTAGAGCCTATATCATGCATCAAGACTACTTGGAACCACATAAATTTGACATGCAAGCTCAAGAACAGGGTCACCTAAGAAGAAAAAATATGCAATGAATAAAGCACTAGAACAAAAACTAATTGGACCATTGGAGGAGTCACATACCAAGGAACAATCCCCCAAAACAGTTTTGTGAGAGGTGCTTTGAGCAAGGAGATCGAAAATCGCAACAAAAAGAGCTAGAACTCGTGCTTGAGCTGGATAATGGTGTTTGTGGGACGAAGAAGGAGTGAGTGGGTGCAGGAATAAGTGGAGGAGGGCCACTGTGGGCCCACGAGGCAGGGGGCGTGCCCAGGGGGTAGGGCGCACCCTCCACCCTCGTGGCCAGGTGGATGCCCCCTGCTGTGTTCTCAGTGCCAAATATTCTCAAATATTCCAGAAAAAAAATCATATTTAAATT
The DNA here is from genome assembly GCF_003073215.2 of Triticum urartu. Taxonomy (NCBI): domain Eukaryota; kingdom Viridiplantae; phylum Streptophyta; class Magnoliopsida; order Poales; family Poaceae; genus Triticum; species Triticum urartu. The sequence continues at coordinate 162,970,249 of NC_053023.1, read as the reverse complement.
TCAGGGCATTTGGAGAACTTTTATTTTCATGGTATTTTTATATTGCACGGATAATTCAGATAACAGACAGAAAATACTATTTTTTGTTTTATTTAATATAAATAACAGAAAGTAGAAATAGGGTACAGAGAGTTGTGTTTTCTAACTTCATCCATCACATGCTCATCAAAAGGAATCCACTAACAAGGTTGATCAAGTCTTGTTAACAAACTCATTCCAAATAACATGGAATCGGAGAATTTTCGAATAACACTAGGTTCCCTCAACAGGGATATGCACATCCCCAACAATAAGAATATCATATTTCTTCTTGACAGTTGGAAGAGGAAATTCAAAACCTCCAAAAATAATCAATGGAATTTTTCCAATAGAATTGATACTATGGACTTGAGGTTGTTTCCTCGGAAAGTGTACCGTATGCTCATTACCATTAACATGAAACGTGACATTGCCTTTGGTGCAATCAATAAAAGCCCCTGCAGTATTCAAAAAGGGTCTTCCAAGAATAATAGACATACTATCGTCCTCGGGAATATCAAGAATAACAAAGTTCGTTAAAATAGTAACGTTTGCAACCACAACAGGCACATCCTCACAAATACCGATAGGTATAGCAGTTGATTTACCAGCCATTTGCAAAGATATTTCAGTAGGTGTCAACTTATTCAAATCAAGTCTACAATATAAAGAGAGAGGCATAACACTAACACCGACTCCAAGATCACATAAAGCAGTTTTAACATAGTTTCTTTTAATGGAGCATGGTATAGTGGGCACTCCTGGATGTCCAAGTTTCTTTGGTATTCCACCTTTAAAAGTATAATTAGCAAGCATGGTGGAAATTTCAGCTTCTGGTATCTTTCTTTTATTGGTAACAATTTCTTTCATATACTTAGTATAATGATTCATTTTGAGCATATCGAGTAAACACATACGCAAAAAGATAGGTCTAATCATTTCAGCAAAGCGCTCAAAATCCCATCAGCCTTTTTCTTGGATGGTTTGGGAGGAAAAGGCATGGGTTTCCGAACCCATGGTTCTCTTTCTTTGCCGTGCTTCCTAGAAACAAAGTCTTTCTTATCATAACGTTGATTCTTTGATTATGGGTTAGCAAGATCAACAACAGGTTCAATTTCTATATCATTATCATTACTAGGTTGAGCATCAACATGAACATTATCATTTACATTATCACTAATTTCATGTTCATTACCAGATTGTGTTTCAGCATCAGAAATAGAAATATCATTTTGATTATCATGTGTTTCAGCCATAGGTTCACTAGAAGCATGCAAAGTCCTATCATTTTTCTTTTTCTTCCTTTTAGAAGGACTAGGTGCATCTATATTATTTCTCTGAGAATCTTGCTCAATTCTCTGAGGGCGGCCTTCAGGATACAAAGGTTTCTGAGTCATTTTACCAGTTCTAGTAGCCACTCTAACATCATAGTCCTTATTCTTACTATTCAATTCATTGAGCAACTCATTTTGAGCTTTAAGTACTTGTTCTACTTGAGTGGTAACCATAGAAGCATGTTTACTAACAAGTTTAAGTTCACCTTTGACATTAGCCATATAATCACCCAAGTGTTCAAGCATATCAGCACTGCGTTTTACTCCTCTACCAAAATAAGCATTGATGTCTTCTTGCTTAACCATAAATTTATCAAACTCATCTAAGCATGGGCTAGCAAACTTGGTGAATGGGATTTCAGCTTTCTCATATATATAGAGAGAATTTACCTTTACTACCTGTGTCGGGTTATCAAGACCATGTGTTTCTTCAATAGGTGATGGATTAAAACCATATATTTCTTCAACAGGCGGTAAATTAAGACCATGTATTTCTTCAATAGGAGGTAAATTCTTAACATCTTCAGCTTTAATACCCTTTTCTTTCATGGATTTCTTTGCCTCTTGCATATCTTCAGGACTGAGAAATAGAACACCCCTTTTCTTCGGAGTTGGTTTAGGAATAGGATCAGGAAGTGTACAATTATTTTCATTTGTCAACATATTATTCAATATAATTTCAGCTTCATCCGGTGTTCTTTCCCTGAAAACAGAACCAGCACAACTATCCAGGTAATCTCTGGAAGCATCGGTTAGTCCATTATAAAAGATATCAAGTATTTCATTTTTCTTAAGAGTGTGATCAGGCAAAGCATTAAGTAATTGGAGAAGCCTCCCCCAAGCTTGTGGGAGACTCTCTTCTTCAATTTGCACAAAATTATATATATCCCTTAAGGGAGCTTGTTTCTTATGAGCAGGGAAATATTTAGCAGAGAAGTAATAAATAATATCTTGGGGACTACGCACACAACCAGGATCAAGAGAATTAAACCATATCTTAGCATCACCCTTTAATGAGAACGGAAATATTTTAAGGATGTAAAAGTAGCAAGTTCTCTCATCATTAGTGAACAGGGTAGCTATATCATTTAATTTAGTAAGATGTGCCACAACAGTTCCAGATTCATAGCCATAAGAAGGGTCAGATTCGACCAAAGTAACTATATCAGGATCAATAGAGAATTCATAATCCTTATCAGTAACAAAGATAGGTGAAGTAGCATAAGCAGGATCATATTTCATTCTAGCATTCAAAGTTTTTTGTTTAAGCTTAGCTAATAATTTCTTAAGATCACTTCTATCATTGCAAGCAAGAAAGTATCTTTTAATTTATTCATCCATAACATAGCCCTCGGGCACAACAGGTAATTCATATTTATTAGGAGAGCCTTCATAATCACTTTCATCAGTATTATCAGTTTCAATAATTTCATTCTCTCTAGCCCTAGCAAGTTGTTCATCAAGAAATTCACCAAGTGGCACAATTGTATCAAGCATAGAATTAGTTTCATCATAAGTATCATGCATAGCAGAAGTGGCACCATCAATAATATGCGACATATCAGAATCAATAGCAGAAGCAGGTTTAGGTGTCGCAAGCTTACTCAAAACAGAAGGTGAATCAAGTGCAGAGCTAGATGGTAGTTCCTTACCTCCCCTCATAGTTGAGGGATAAATCTTGGTTTTTGGATCTCTCAAGTTCTTCATAATGATAAGAAGATATAAATCCCAAGTGACTCAAAGAATAGATCTATGCTCCCCGGCAACGGTGCCAGAAAATAGTCTTGATAACCCACAAGTATAGGGGATCGCAACAGTTTTCAAGGGTAGAGTATTCAACCCAAATTTATTGATTCGACACAAGGGGAGCCAAAGAATATTCTCAAGTATTAGTAGCTGAGTTGTCAATTCAACCACACCTGGAAACTTAATATCTGCAGCAAAGTATTTAGTAGCAAAGTAATATGATAGTAGTGGTAACGATAGCAAAAGTAACGGTAGCAAAAGTAATGTTTTTGGTATTTCGTAGTGATGATAACAATAGCAACGGAAAAGTAAATAAGTGAAGAACAATATATGGAAAGCTCGTAGGCAATGGATCAGTGATAGAGAATTATGCCGGATGCGGTTCATCATAGAACAATCATAACCTAGGGTGACACAGAACTAGCTCCAATTCATCAATATAATGTAGGCATGTATTCCGAATATAGTCATACGTGCTTATGGAAAAGAACTTGCATGAAATCTTTTGTCCTACCCTCCCGTGGCAGCGGGGTCCTAGCGGAAACTAAGGGATATTAAGGCCTCCTTTTAATAGAGTACCGGACCAAAGCATTAACACATAGTGAATACATGAACTCCTCAAACTACGGTCATCACCGGAAGTGGTCCCGATTATTGTCACTTCGGGGTTGCCGGATCATAACACATAGTAGGTGACTATAGACTTGCAAGATAGGATCAAGAACTCTCATATATTCATGAAAACATAATAGGTTCAGATCTTAAATCATGGCACTCGGGCCCTAGTGACAAGTATTAAGCATAGCAAAGTCATAGCAACATCAATCTCAGAACATAGTGGATACTAGGGATCAAACCCTAACAAAACTAACTCGATTACATGATAAATCTCATCCACCCCATCACTGTCCAGCAAGCCTATGATGAAATTACTCATGCGCGCCGGTGAGCATCATGAAATTGGTGATGGAGGATGGTTGATGATGACGATGGTGACGAATTCCCCTCTCCGGAGCCCCGAACGGACTCCAGATCAGCCCTCCCGAGAGAGTTTAGGGCTTGGCGGCGCCTCCATATCGTAAAACGTGATGAATCTTTCTCCTTTATTTTTTTCTCTCCGAACACGAATATATAGAGTTGGAGTTGAGGTCGGAGGAGCTCCAGGGGGGACATGAGGTAGGGGGCGCACCTAGGGGGGTAGGCGCGCCTCCCACGCTCGTGGCTAGGGTGTGGGCCCCCTGGCCTTGATCTTTTGCCAATATTTTTTTTATTTCCAAAAATACGCTCCGTGGAGTTTCAGGTCATTCCGAGAACTTTTGTTTCTGCACATAAATAACACCATGGCAGTTTTGCTGAAAACAGCGTCGGTCCGGGTTAGTTCCATTCAAATCATGCAAGTTAGAGTCCAAAACAAGGGCAAAAGTGTTTGGAAAAGTAGATACAACAGAGACGTATCAAAGTGCCATGTAGTCGACGTTCACATGACACCACCAGAGGGATGACAACATACATCTCATCAAAATATCGAACGAATACCAAATTCACATGACTACTAATAGCAAGACTTCTCCCATGTCCTCAGGAACAAACATAACTACTAACAAAGCATATGCATGTTCATAATCAGAGGGGTATTAATATGCATAATGGATCTGAACATATGATCTTCCACCAAGTAAACCAACTAGCATCAACTACAAGGAGTAATCAACACTACTAGCAACCCACAGGTACCAATCTGAGGTTGTGATACAAAGATTGGATACAAGAGATGAACTAGGGTTTGAGATGATATGGTGCTGGTGAAGATGTTGATGGAGATTGACCCCCTCCCGATGAGAGGATCGTTGGTGATGGTGATGATTCCTCCCCCCCGGAGGGAAGTTTCCCCGGCAGAACAGCTCTGCCAGAGCCGTAGATTGGTTCCGCTAAGGTTCCGCCTCATGGCGGCAGAGCTTCTTCCCGAAAGCTTGCTTGTGATTTTTTTCTCGGACGAAAGACTCCATATAGCCAAAGATGGGCATCGGAGGGCCACCAGGGGGCCCATGAGGCAGGGGGCGCACCTAGGGGGGTAGGGCGCGCCCCCACCCTTGTGGCTGGTGGGTGGCCCCCTCTTGTACTTCTTGCGCCCAATATTTTTTATATATTCTGAGAAGTGCTCCCGTGGAGTTTCAGGACTTTTGGAGATGTGCAGAATAGGTCTATAATATTTGCTCCTTTTCCAGCCTAGAATTCCAGCTGCTCGCATTCCCCCTTTTCATGTAAACCTTGTAAAATAAGAGAGAATAGGCATAAGTATTGTGACATAATGTGTAATAACAGCCCATAATGCAATAAATATCGATATAAAAGCATGATGCAAAATGGACGTATCAACTCCCCCAAGATTAGACCTCGCTTGTCCTCAAGCGAAAGCCAAAATCGGAAAATATGTCCACATGTTTAGAGATAGAGGTGTCGATAAAAAGAAAATATGGACATGAGGGCATCATGATCATTCTTATGCTAAAGTAACAATTCAATCACAATTTCAAGTATGAATCATAAACTTCATTGAAAGTTAACAAACTCTAATCTCAGTCATTGAGGCAATTGCAATTTATCATAACATAGGAAAGAGTCAATATAAGAGCTTTTCAGCAAGTCCACAAACTCAACTATCATTTAGTCTTTCACAATTGCTAACACTCACGCAATATTTATGGGTATGGAGTTTTAATCGGACATAGAGAAAGATAGGGGCTTATAGTTTTCCCTCCCAACGTTTTACCTCAAGGGTAATGTAAACCATAATAGCTCATGCAGACTCACATCCAATTAGCTATATGTATCTGGATCATTCCAACACATTGTGCTTGCCAAAGGATAAAATGTAAAAAGGAAAGGTGAAGATCACCATGAATCTTATGTAAGGTAGAAGATAAAAGTAAAAGATAGGCCCTTCGCAGAGGGAAGCAGAGGTTGTCATGCGCTTTTATGATTGGATGCACAAAATCTTAATGCAAAAGAACATCACTTTATATTGCCACTTGTGATATGGACCTTTATTATGCAGTCCGTCGCTTTGATTTCTTCCATATCACAAGATCGTATAAAGCTTATTTTCTCCACATTAATAAGTCATACATATTTAGAAGGCAATTTTTATTGCATGCACCGATGATAACTTACTTGAAGGATCTTACTCAATCCATAGGTAGGTATGGTGGACTCTCATGGCAAAAATGGGTTTAGGGATATTTGGAAGCACAAGTAGTATCTACTTGGTGCAAAGAAATTGGCCAGCATGAGAGGGAAAGTCAAGCTCAACATGTTGGATGATCCATGACAGTATAATTTATCTCAAATGTAAGAAAACATAACCCATTACGTTGTCTTCCTTGTCCAACGTCAACTCTTTAGATGTCATACTTTAATGAGTGCTCACAATCATAAAAGATGTCCAAGATAGTGTATTTATATGTGAAGACCTCTCTTTCTTTATTACTTCCTATTAATTGCAATGATGACCAAAACTATGTTTGTCAAGTCTCAACAACTTTTATTCATCATACTCTTATATGTGAAGTCATTACTCTCCATAAGATCCATATGATCTCTTTATTTCTTTTTATTCTTTCTATTTTACTTTATTCCCTCAAGATCATAGCAAGATAATCAAGCCCTTGACTCAACACTAATCTTTATTATATATAGCTCACGAACTGATTACATAGAAGGATCATACAACAAAACTCACAACTAGATCATACTAAAACTTTATTCTACTAGATCAAGATATTATCAAAAGGATCGAACTAAGAAAAACGGTAAAGATAAAAGTGATGGTGATACGATACCGGGGCACTCCCCCAAGCTTGGCAGTTGCCAAGGGGAGTGCCCATACCCATGTGTTTATGTTTCCTTCCTCGGAGGTGGTGATGAAGGAGTTGTTGATGATGTGCGCTTCTTCCTTAATTTGTGCTTGAGAACAGAATTCTGCTCCTTTAGGTCCTCGATCTCCCGCTCAAGGCTTAGTACCTTTTTGCATAGTTCTTGTTTGTTCTCATGTCCCCAGGTTGAGGTAATGGCACTTCATCTTCATCTGAGCTCGTCTCCTCCTTTCCCCTAGGCTCATAGTCTTCTTCTTCCTCCGTGGTCCAACCACAATGCTCCAAGTCCCCGTAGACTTTATGATCTACAAGGTAATCAGCCACATAGCTTTCTCCCTCCGAATCTTGGGATGACATATTGCTCTAACTATAGCAGAAACAACTCGAAACAAAGACAAAGGATTTTCGCGTGATACAGTGGTCAAAACCTTCGGGAGATTATATAATGAATTTTTACCGACCAAAAGAAGTATCGTGCAAGAAAACGGAGTCCGGAGAGCGCACGAGGTGCCCACGAGGTAGGGGGCGCGCCGTCCACCCTCGTGGAAGCCCCGTGTCCTTTCCGGTCTGCTTCTTATTTTCCTATTTTCTTAATATTCCAAAACGGAGAAAAATTGCCATTAGAACTGTTTTGGAGTCGGTTTACTTACCGTACCACGTACCTATTCCTTTTCGGAGTTTGAAACGCTCCGGAAAGTGTCCCTTATGTATTCCTCCGGGGTTACGGTTTCAATAATATTAGTTTCAACATTTATGGGATTACCTGAGATATAATGTTTGATTCTTTGACAGTTCACCACCTTCCGATTTGTGCCTTCGAAGTTGTTGATTTTTATGGCATCGGAACGATGGACCTCCTCGATGACGTAAGGGCCTTCCCATTTAGAGAGAAGTTTTCCTGCAAAAAATCTTAAACGAGAGTTGTATAGCAATACATAATCACCTACATTAAACTCACGCTTTTGTATCCTTTTATCATGCCATCTTTTAACTTTTTCTTTAAACAGCTTGGCATTTTCATAGGCCTGGGTTCTCCATTCATCAAGTGAGCTAATGTCAAATAGCCTCTTTTCATCGGCAAGTTTGAAGTCATAGTTGAGCTCTTTGATACCCCAATATGCCTTATGTTCTAGTTCGAGAGGTAAGTGACATGCTTTACCATAAACCATTTTATACGGAGACATACCCATAGGGTTTTAATATGCAGTTCTATAGGACCATAATGCATCATCAAGTTTCTTGGACAAATTCTTTATATATCTATTAACAGTCTTTTGCAAAATTAAGTTGAGCTCTCGGTTACTCAATTCTACTTGACCACTAGACTGCGGGTGATAAGGAGATGCAATTCTATGATTAACATCATACTTAGCAAGCATTTTACGAAAGGCACCATGAATAAAATGTGAACCACCATCAGTCATTAAATATCTAGGGACTCCAAACCTCGGGAAAATAACTTCTTTAAGCATCTTAATAGAGGTGTTATGATCAGCACTACTAGTTGGAATAGCTTCTACCCACTTAGTAACGTAATCAACAACAACTAAAATATGTGTATACCCATTAGAGGAAGGAAAAGGTCCCATATAATCAAAGCCCCAAACATCAAATGGTTCAATAACAAGTGAATAATTCATAGGCATTTCTTGACGTCTACTAATATTACCGATTCTTTGACATTCATCACAAGACAAGACAAACTTACGAGCATCCTTGAAGACAGTTGGCCAATAAAACCGGATTACAATACCTTATGTGTAGTTCTATCTCCAACATAGTGTCCGCCATAGGCTTCAGAGTGACACTTGTGTAGGTTTTGTTCCTGTTCATGCTCAGGTACACAATGTCTAATAACTCCATCTACTCCTTCTTTATAAAGATGTGGGTCATCCCAAAAGTAATGTCTTAAATCATAGAAGAACTTTTTCTTTTGCTGGTATGTGAAACTAGGTGGTATAAATTTAGCAACAATATAATTAGCATAATCAGCATACCATGGAGCAGTACGAGAAGCATTTATGACATTTAATTATTCATCAGGAAAGCTATCATCAATAGGTAGTGGGTCATCAAGAACATTCTCGAACCTAGACAAGTTGTCTGCAACGGGGTTCTCAGCTCCCTTTCTATCAATGATATGCAAATCAAATTCTTGTAGTAGGAGAACCCATCTAATAAGTATAGGTTTAGCATCTTTCTTTTCCATAAGATATTTAATAGAAGCATGATCAGTGTGGATAGTTACTTTAGAATCAACAATATAAGGTCTGAACTTATCACATGCAAATACATCTGCTAAAAAATCTTTTTCAGTAGTAGCATTATTTCCCTAGGCATTGTCTAGAGTTTTACTAGCATATTGAATAACATTTAATTTCTTATCAACTCTTTGTCCTAGAACAGCACCTACATCATAATCGCTAGCATCACACATAATTTCAAAGGGTAAATTCTAGTCAGGTGGCTGAACAATAGGTGCAGAAATCAAAGCTTTCTTAAGTATTTCAAATGCTTATACACAAGCATCATCAAAGACAAAAGGAATATCTTTTTGTAATAGGTTAGTTAGAGGCCGAGAGATTTTTGAGAAGTCCTTATTGAACCTGCTGTAAAAACCGACATGACCAAGAAAACTTCTTATACCTTTGATGTCCTTGGGACACGAAATCTTTTCAATAGCATCAACTTTAGCTTTATCAACTTCAATACCTCTTTCAGAAATTTTATGCCCCAAGACAATACCTTCACTAACCATAAAGTGGCACTTCTCCCAGTTCAAGACAAGATTAGTTTCTTCACATCTCTGCAAAACTCGATCAAGGTTGCTTAAGCAATCATCAAAAGAAGTTCCATATACGGAGAAATCATCCATGAAAACCTCAAGAATCTTTTCACAGAAGTCAGAGAATATAGCAGTCATACATCTTTGAAAGGTAGCAGGTGCATTGCATAAACCAAAAGGCATATGTCTATAAGCAAAAGTACCGAAAGGGCAAGTAAAAGTGGTCTTTGCTTGATCATCAGCTGACACAGGTATTTGAGAGAAGCCAGAGTAACCATCTAGAAAGCAAAAATGTGTATGTTTGGATAATCTTTCTAGCATTTGATCAATCAAAAGGCAAAGGGAAATGATCTTTTTTAGTAGCTTTATTTAATTTGCAAAAATAAATTACCATCCTATAACCTGTAATAATTCTTTGTGGAATCAATTCATCTTTATCATTAGGAACGATAGTAATACCTCCCTTCTTAGGAACACAATGGACATGACTTACCCACTGACTATCAGCAACGAGATAAATTATACCTGCCTTAAGGAGCTTTAATATTTCCTTTCTTACCACTTCTTTCATCTTAGGATTCAGTCGTCGTTGGTGACCAATAACTGGTTTGGTGTCTTTCTCCAAATTTATTTTGTGTTGACATAGAGTGGGACTAATGCCCTTAAGATCATCAAGAGTATATCCAATAGTAGCACAACGCTTCTTCAGATTTTTCAATAATCTCTCTTCTTCATGCTCTGAAAGGTTAGCACTAATAATAACAGGATATATCTTCTTTTCATCAAGATAAGCACATTTAAGAGTATCAGGCAATGGTTTAAGCTCAAACACGGGATCACCCTTGGGTGGAGGTGGATCCCCTAGGATTTCAACAGGCAAATTTTGTTTTAGAATAGGTCCCTATTTAAAGAATACTTCATCTATTTCCCTTCTTTCATTCATAAACATATCATTCTCATGGTCTAGCAAATATTGTTCTAAAGGATCAGTAGGAGGCATGACAATAGAAGCAAGACCAATAATTTCATATTTAATAGGAAATTCTTTATCATGAGGTTGTCTATGAAATTTAGCAAAATTAAACTCATGGACATATCCCCTAAACCAACAGAAACAATATCCTTATTGTAGTCTATCTTAGCATTAACAGTATTCAAGAAGGGACTACCAAATATAATGGGAAAAAAGTTATCTTGTGGGGAACCAAGAACAAGAAAATCAGCAGGATATTTAACCTTCCCACACAAGACTTCAACATATCTAACAATCCCAATTGGTGAAATAGTATCTCTATTGGCAAGCTTAATGGTAACATCGATATCTTCTATCTCAGCAGGTGCAATATCATGCATAATTTCTTTGTATAAGGAATGAGGTATTGCACTTGCACTAGCACCCAATCACATAAGCCATGATAGCAATGATCTCATATTTTAACAGAAATAACAGGCATGCCTACAATAGGTCTATATTTATTTTTAGTATCAGGGCTAGCAATTCTAGCAGTCTCATCACAGAAGTAAATAACATGCCCATCAATATTATCGGCCAAGAGATCTTTAACCATAACAATATTAGGTTCAACTTTAACTTGCTCAGGGGGTTTGTGTGTCCTAATATTACTTTTGTTGACTACAGTTGAAACTTTAGCATGATCCTTTATTCTAACAGGGAAAGGTGGTTTCTCAACATAAGGAGTAGGAACAACAAGATCATTAGAAGTGATAGTCTTTTCTTCAACTTTAATAGGTGCAACTACTTTTACTTCAATGGGAGGATTATATTTAAACCACTTCTCCTTAGGGAGATCAACATGAGTAGCAAAGGATTCACAAAAAGAAGCTACTATCTTAGAGTCAAGTCCATATTTAGTGCTAAATTCACGAAAAAGCATTGGTGTCCATAAAATATTTAACACAATCAAACTTAGGTGTTATACCTAACTCCTTACCTTCGCCGAGGTCCCAATCTTCAGAGCTTCGTTTAATTATTTCCAATAAATCCCATTTGAATTCAATAGTCTTCATCATAAAAGATCCAGTACAAGAAGTTGGAGCGATTACTGAGAGAAAGCCGAGCATAAATTTTTTGAATAATCATTTCTCTTGAGAGCTCATGATTGGGGCATGAATATAACATTGTCTTAAGCCTCCCCCAAGCTTGAGCGATGCTTTCTCCTTTGCGAGGCAAAAAATTATATATATAATTACGATCACGATGAACAAGATGCATAGGATAAAACTTCTGGTGAAATTCCAATTTCAATCTCTTATAGTCCCATGATCCCATATCATCACATAGCCTATACCATGTCAATGCATCTACCTTCAAAGATAAAGGGAAGACCTTCTTCTTGATAACATCATCGGGCATACCTGCAAGCTTAAATAATCCACAAACTTCATCCACATAGATTAAGTGTAAATCGGGATGCAATGTTCCATCTCCTGCAAAAGGATTAGCTAGTAGTTTCTCTATCATACCCGAAGGAATTTCAAATTAAAAAATTTCAGTAGGTTAGGTAGGTTGAGGAGCAACTCTTTGCTCTACTGGTCGGGGTGAAGATACGCCGAACAAGCCCCTCAAAGGATTATGTTCCATAGTAACAAGTGACAGTAAATTTCAGCACACTATATAAATTTTTCCTTACCAAATTCCACCTACCAAAGGCGCTTCACTCCCCGGCAACGGCGCCAGAAAAGAGTCTTGATGACCCACAAGTGTAGTGGATCTATCATAGACTTTTCGATAAGTAAGAGTTTCGAACCCAACGAGGAGCAGAAGGAAATGATAAGCGGTTTTCAGCAAGGTATTCTCTGCAAGCACTGAAATTATCGGTAACAGATAGTTTTGTGATAAGATAAATTGTAACGAGCAACAAGTAATAAAAGTAAATAAGGTGCAGCAAGATGGCCCAATCCTTTTTGTAGCAAAGGACAAGCCTGGACAAACTCTTATATGAAGGAAAGCTCTCCCGAGGACACATGGGAATTATCGTCAAGCTAGTTTTCATCACGTTCATATGATTCACGTTCGGTACTTTGATAATTTGATATGTGGGTGGACCGGTGCTTGGGTGCTATTCTTACTTGGACAAGCATCCCACTTATGATTAACCCCCATTGCAAGCATCCGCAACTACAATAGAAGTATTAAGGTAAACCTAACCATAGCATGAAACATATGGATCCAAATCAGCCCCTTACGAAGCAACACATAAACTAGGGTTTAAGCTTCTGTCACTCTAGCAACCCATCATCTAATTATTACTCCCCAATGACTCCCTCTAGGCCCAAACAATGGTGAAGATTCATGTAGTCGACGTTCACATGACACCCCTAGATAGCTGACAACATACATCTCATCAAAATATCGAACGAATACCAAATTCACATGATTACTAATGGCAAGACTTCTCCCATGTCCTCAGGAACAAACATAACTACTCACAAAGCATATTCATGTTCATAATCAGAGGGTTATTAATATGCCTAATGGATCTGAACATATGATCTTCCACCAAGTAAACCAACTAGCATCAACTACAAGGAGTAATCAACACTACTAGCAACCCACAGGTACCAATCTGAGGTTGGGATACAAAGATTGGATACAAGAGATGAACTAGGGTTTGAGATGAGATGGTGCTAGTGAAGATGTTGATGGAGATTGACCCCCTCCCGATGAGAGGATCGTTGGTGATGACGATGGCGATGATTTCCCCCTCCCGGAGGGAAGTTTCCCTGGCAGAATAGCTCTACCGAAGCCCTAGATTGGTTCCGCCAAGGTTCCGCCTCGTGGCGGCGGAGTTTCTTCCCGAAAGCTTGCTTATGATTTTTTTCTCGGACGAAAGACTCCATATAGCCAAAGATGGGCATCGGAGGGCCGCCAGGGGGCCCATGAGGCAGGGGCGCGCGCCCAGGGGGTAGGGCGCGCCCCCACCCTCGTGGCTGGTGGGTGGCCCCCCTCTGGTACTTCTTGCGCCCAATATTTTTATATATTCTGGAAAGTGCTCCCGTGGAGTTTCAGGACTTTTGGAGATGTGCAAAATAGGTCTCTAATATTTTCTCCTTTTCCAGCCCAGAATTCCAGCTGCCGGCATTCCCCCTCTTCATGTAAACCTTGTAAAATAAGAGATAATATGCATAAGTATTGTGACATAATGTGTAATAACATCCCATAATGCAATAAATATCGATATAAAAGCTTGATGCAAAATGGACGTATCAGTCCTCTTCTCCACCTCACCTCGGGACAGCTCACTGGAAATCGGCGATTCCGTGTTGATCGTCCACGTGGTGCCTTCCACTGATCTCAATGCCGCACCTTTGGCCGGTGAGTCATCTGTGACACAAAGGAAGCCCATGATGTGGTCACCTATTACAGGTAGGGTCAAGGGCCCATAATTTGGGCCCCACATAGGGTCCATCATAGGCAGGTCCCTGGACCATGCCAATATTCAGATGCGCACATCATGAAGTTCACTCGGACAACTCTACGACACTCAGACGATCACACGTCACTCGGTCAATGGTCTACCGCTCGGACATCGAGGACATGAGGACATCATGGGAGCCGCAACGGTCGAGGAATCCTAAGTCATCCACTAATTAGAGTTATAACTATTATTACCTATAACTATTATAGTAGATGCTCATTACACTAGTAACTGGCTCATTCAATGACATTTATTGCCTCGGTGTTGTGGGAGACATGGGGCTGCATCGCACTCTATATAAGCCGCAACCCACTCCATAGCCAGGCAGCGAGTAATGTTTGTAACCATACCCATCAAATCAAAGCAAGCCTCAGGGCACGAGACGTAGGGCTTTTACCTTCGCCGAGAGGGGCCTGAACTCGTTAAAAACTGAGTGTTACACCTGCGTCGTAGCTAGTCTATGCCCCTTATTCGTACCCCTAGTACTCATTGTCAGGATCACAACCCCGATAGTTGGCGCCCACCGTGGGGCTAGGCTTCTAGTAAAATTTCATGGCGTAGGTGGATTTTATCATCATCATCATGTCAGTCGGTGGCGAGTGATACGTCTCCAACGTATCTACTTTTCCAAACACTTTTGCCCTTGTTTTGGACTCTAACTTGCATGATTTGAATGGAACTAACCCGGACTGACGCTGTTTTCAGCAGAATTACCATGGTGTTATTTATGTGCAGAAACAAATGTTCCCGAAATGACCTGAAACTTCACGGAGCAACTTTTCAGAAAATATAAGAAATACCTGCAAAAGATAAAGGCCAGGGGACCCACCACCTCTCCACGAGAGTGGGGGGCGCGCCTGCCCCCTAGGGCACGCCCCCTACCTCATGGCCCCCCTATTGCCTCTCCGACTCCAACTCCAACTCTATATATTGTGTTTCGGGGAGAAAAAAATCGGAGAGAAGAATTCATCGCGTTTTACGATACGGAGCCGCCGCCAAGCCCTAAAACCTCTCGGGAGGGCTGATCTGGAGTTCGTTCGGGGCTCCGGAGAGGGGAATCCGTCGCCATCGTCATCATCAACCATCCTCCATCACCTATTTCATGATGCTCACCGCCGTGCGTGAGTAATTCCATCGTAGGCTTGCTGGACGGTGATGGGTTGGATGAGATCTATCATGTAATTGAGTTAGTTTTGTTAGGGTTTGATCCCTAGTGTCCACTATGTTCTGAGATTGATGTTGCTATGACTTTGCTATGCTTAATGCTTGTCACTAGGGCCCGAGTGCCATGATTTCAGATCTGAACCTATTATGTTTTCATCAATATATGAGTGTTCTTGATCCTATCTTGCAAGTCTATAGTCACCTATTATGTGTTATGATCCGTTAACCCCGAAGTGACAATAATCGGGATACTTACCGGTGATGACCGTAGTTTGAGGAGTTCATGTATTCAGTGTTAATGCTTTGTTCCGGTACTCTATTAAAAGGAGGCCTTAATATCCCTTAGTTTCTGTAAGGACCACGCTGCCACGTGAGGGTAGGATGAAAGATGTCATGCAAGTTCTTTTCCATAAGCACGTATGACTATGTTCGGAATACATGCCTACATTATATCAATGAACTGGAGCTAGTTCTGTGTCACCCTAGGTTATGACTGTTACATGATGAACCGCATCCAGCATAATTCTCTATCACCGATCCATTGCCTACGAGCTTTCCATACATTGTTCTTCGCTTATTTACTTTCCCGTTGCTATTGCTATCATCACTACAAAATACCAAAAACATTACTTTTACTACTGTTACCTTTTGCTACCGTTACCACTATTATCATAGTACTTTGCTACTAAATACTTTGCTGCAGATACTAAGTTTCCAGGTGTGGTTGAATTGACAACTCAGCTGCTAATACTTGAGAGTATTCTTTGGTTCCCCTTGTGTCGAATCAATAAATTTTTGTTGAATACTTTACCCTCGAAAACTGTTGTGATCCCCTATACTTGTGGGTTATCAAGACTATTTTCTGGCACCGTTGCCGGGGAGCATGGCTCTATTCTTTGAGTCACTTGGGATTTATATCTGCTTATCATTATGAAGAACTTGAAAGATCCAAGAGCCGATATCTATCCCTCAACTACGAGGGGAGGTAGGGAACTACCATCTAGCTCTGCACTTGATTCACCTTCTATTTTGAGTAAGCTTGCAACACCTACACCTGCTTCTGCTATTCGTTCTGATATGTTGCATGTTATTGATGATGCCACTTCTGCTATGCATGATACTTATGATGAAACTACTTCTATGCCTGATATTACTATGCCACTTAGTGATTTTCTTGATGAACAAATTGCTAGGGCTAGAGAGATTGAAAATATTGAATCTGCTAATGCTGATGAAAGTGATGATGAAGAATCACTTGTTATTCCTGAGGGTTATGTCTTTGATCAAGAAGCTTCTTTAGCTATTTTAGCTTGCAAAGATAGAAACGAACTTAAGAGGTTATTAGCTAAATGGAATAAGCAATCTCTAAATGCTAGAATGAAACCTGACCCTGCTTTTGCTACCTCACCTATCTGCGTTACTGATAAGGATTATGAATTCTCTGTTGATCCTGATATAATTACTTTGGTTGAGTCTGATCCTTTTCATGGCTATGAATCTGAAACTGTTGTGGCACATCTTACTAAATTAAATGATATAGCTACCCTGTTTACTAAAGATGAGATAACTCGCTACTTTATATCCTTAAAATATTTTCGTTCTCATTAAAGGGTGATGCTAAGATATGGTTTAATTATCTTGATCCTGGTTGTGTGCGTAGTGCCCAGGATATGATTTATTACTTGTCCGCTAAATATTTCCCTGCACATAAGAAACAAGCTGCTTTAAGGGATATATATAATTTTGTGCAAATTGAAGAAGAGAGTCTCCCACAAGCTTGGGGGAGGCTTCTCCAATTACTTAATGATTTGCCTGATCATCCTCTTAAGAAAAATGAAATACTTGATATCTTTTATAATGGACTAACCGATGCTTCCAGAGATTACCTGGATAGTTGTGCTGGTTCTGTTTTCAGGGAAAGAACACCGGATGAAGCTGGAATTCTATTGAATAATATGTTGACAAATGAAAATAATTGGACATCTCCGGAGCCAATTCCTAAGACTATTCCTAAACCAACTGTGAATAAAAGGGGTATTCTATTTCTCAGTCCTGAAGATATGCATGAGGCAAAGAAATCTATGAAAGAAAAAGGTATGAAAGCTGAAGTTGTTAAGAATTTACCTACTATCGAAGAAATACATGGTCTTAATTTACCGCCTGTTGAAGAAACATATGATCTTGATCCATTACCTATTGAAGAAACTCATGGTCTTGATAATCCGACATAGGTAGTAAAGGTAAATTCTCTCTATAGATATGATAAAGCTAAAATCCCATTTACTAAGTTTGCTAGCCCATGCTTAGATGAGTTTGATAAATTTATGGCTAAGCAAGAAGATTTTAATGCTTATTTTGGTAGACAATTGAAATACAATTCAAATATGCTTGAACACTTGGGTGATTATATGGCTATTGTCAAAGGTGAACTTAAACTTATTAGTAAACATGCTTCTATGGTTACCACTCAAGTAGAACAAGTACTTAAAGCTCAAAATGATTTTCTCAATGAATTGAATAATAAAGATAATGATTATGCTGTTAGAGTGGCTACTAGAACTGGTAGAATGACCCAGGAACCTTTGTATCCTGAAGGCCACCCTAAGAGAATTGAGCAAGATTCTCAGAGAAATAATATAGATGCACCTAGTCCTTCTAAAAAGAAGGAAAAGAAAAATGATAGGACTTTGCATGCTTCTAGTGAACCTATTACTGAAACACCTGAGAATCCAAATGATATTTCTATCTCTGATGCTGAAACACAATCTGGTAATGAACCTGAAACTAGTGATAATGTTAATGATAATGTTCATGATGATGCTCAACCTAGTAATGATAATGATGTAGAAATTGAACCTGCTATTGATCTTGATAACCCACAATCAAAGAATCAACGTTATGATAAGAAAGACTTCGTTGCTAGGAAACATCGTAAAGAAAGAGAGCCTTGGGTTTAGAAACCCATGCCTTTTCCTCCCAAACCATCTAAGAAAAAGGATGATGAGGATTTTGAGCGCTTTGCTGAAATGATTAGACCTATCTTTTTGCATATGCGATTAACTGATATGCTCAAAATGAATCCTTATGCTAAGTATATGAAAGAAATTGTCACAAATAAAAGAAAGATACGAGAAGCTGAAATTTCCACCATGCTTGCTAATTATACTTTTAAGGGTGGAATACCAAAGAAACTTGGAGATCCAGGAGCACCCACTATACCATGCTCCATTAAAAGAAACTATGTTAAAACTGCTTTATGTGATCTTGGAGCCGGTGTTAGTGTTATGCCTCTCTCTTTATATCGTAGACTTGATGTGAATAAGTTGACACCTACTGAAATATCTTTGCAAATGGCTGATAAATCAACTGCTATACCTGTCGGTATTTATGAGAATGTGCCCGTTGTAGTTGCAAACGTTACTATT
Source organism: Triticum urartu (assembly GCF_003073215.2). NCBI lineage: Eukaryota > Viridiplantae > Streptophyta > Magnoliopsida > Poales > Poaceae > Triticum > Triticum urartu. Next base: position 162,951,466 of record NC_053023.1, on the reverse strand, counting down.
TTAACGGACTTTGTTATTCTTGATATTCCTGAGGACAATAGTATGTCTATTATTCTTGGAAGACCCTTTTTGAATACTGCAGGGGCTGTTATTGATTGCACTAAAGGCAATGCCACTTTTCATGTTAATGGTAATGAGCATACAGTACACTTTCCGAGGAAACAACCTCAAGTCCACAGTATCAACTCTATTGGAAAAATTCCATCGATTATATTTGGAGGTTTTGAATTTTTTCTTCCTACTATCAAGAAGAAATATGATATTCTTATTATTGGGGATGTGCATATCCCCGTTGAGGTAACATAGTGTTATTCGAAATTTCTCTAGTTGCATGTTATTCGGAATGAGTTCGTTAACAAGACTTGATCAACCTTGTTAGTGGATTCCTTTTGATGATCATGAGATGGATAAAACTAGAAAGCAGAACCTTCTGTACCCCACTTTTACTTTCTTTTATTCGTATTAAATAAAATAAAAATAAATACTTTTCTATCTGTTATCTGATTATCCGTGCAATATAAAAATACCCCGAAAATAAAAGTTCTCCATATGCCCTGAAATTTAAATATGATTTTTTCTAGAATATTTGAGAATATTTGGCACTAAGAACACAACAGGGGGGTCAACCACCTGCCCACGAGGGTGGAGGGCGCCCCCCTGCCTCGTGGGCCCATGGTGGCCCTCCTCCACTTATTCCTGCACCCACACACTTCTTCTTCCTCCCACAAACACGAATATCCAGCCCAAGCACGAGTTCAAGCTCATTTCGCTTCCATTTTCGATCTCCTTGCTCAAAGCACCTCTCACAAAACTGCTTGGGGAGATTGTTCCTTGGTATGTGACTCCTCCATTGGTCCAATTAGTTTTTGTTCTAGTGCTTTATTCATTGCAAATTTATGCTGCTTAGGTGACCCTGTTCTTGAGCTTGCATGTCAAATTTATATGGTCAAAAGTAGTTTTGATGCATGATATAGGCACTAGGCACTTGTAGGAGTAGTTGCTATCAATATTATTGAGTTTGGTTTACTTTTATTTTGAAGTAACTAAAATTTTTAGATTTTTTCAGAAAATGATGAGGAGACTTTTGAGGGGCTCATCGAGTCAAAGCTCGAAGGAAAAGGCACCAAAGCCTAAGTATAATCTGCCTCGCACCGCGGAGGTTCGGGCGTGTGAATGGCCTTCCGATGATTTCTTGAGAGCAGGCGGTATTTATGAAGATTTTCATGAATTGGCTAAGAATGCAGGCCTCACCGCTTTCCTCCACGACCAATGCGATCAGTATCTCTTACTCACAAATACCTTTGTGCAAAACTTTCATTTCCATTCTAGGAGCTCGCCACCTACGGTGGAGTTTCATTTATATGATGAGCATAAGGAGATGTCACTTTATTATTTTTGTCGGGTTTGTTTAGTCCCTTTTGAGGGCAAGACAGAAGAACCACATCGCGATGATGTGGAGGTGTTTATTGATACTATCACCATAGGGGAAACAAGGAAGGTTTCCGATGCACGAATCACTATCATACATTTTCCTATTTTACGTTACTTTGCATTATTTGCTAGTCGCTGTTTAATTGGTCGCGGAAACTGTGGAAACCTTAATATCCTTGATATTATTATTTTGCTCCACGGTTTATACAGTGATAACTTTGTTAGTATGGGCGGCATTATTGCTAAACGGTTAAGTCTGAATCATACCAAGGGCCCCATCTTTGGAGGCATCTATGCTTCACGCCTAGCTGCACATTTTAACATACCTATTAGGCATTATGAGAAGGAAGAAAAGGTGTTGCCTCATGTTTATCTATATTATAAAAGTATGGTGGCACATGATTTTATTGTTAAGAATAGGGAAGGAGAGCTTAAATACCAATTGTTCTTTAATAAACATCATCCTGAGACTATTACCCTGCCTCCTCCTTCTTTTATTGATTTATCTGTAGGCCAGTACCTTGTTCCGTTAAAGGCTATTCACGCCTATCGGAACCCTGCACCACCCATGGAGCCAGAGCCGGAACCACAAGTTGATCCTCCATGACAGTCTAATTATTAGTGGGATCCGGAGATGATTGTCAGCCAGTGGCAATCAGAGTCTTCCTCTTCTTCATCTCAGTACGACCCCAACTACTATTATGGATATCCGCTAGGCTGTAGCGACCAGACCTCAAACGGTCCAATCTCCGTGCTCAGGTGTCATCCCTGGATCAGTAATGCTGACACCACACAGTACTTGAAGGATTTATAACAGAGTAGCAATCACACACTTATTACCTCGAGTGTCTCAAAAGAGGACTTATTACGATAAATATGGCATAAGGCCATCTAATAACAATAACAACGGAAGGCTTGGAAGATAAGTGAGTCCATCAACTCCAATGGCATCACTGAGTATAAAACCACGACCTAAAACTCCTTAATCATCGTTTGAAAAGTCTGCAACATTAATGTTGCAGCCCGAAATGGGTCAGCACATGGAATATGCTGGCAAAGTAACACATAGAGAGTAATGGAATGAAACAGCTATTCTAGATGCATATTTGGCTGGTGGAAAGCTCCATGGTTACAGTTTTGCGTAGAGCCAATTTTTCCCTACTGCAAAGGAATAAATTCATTTAACTATCATGGTGGTTGTTAAACATTGAGAATGGTTGACAACATTCTCAATCCCAATTAAACATCATCATTAAAACAAACCCAACAGAATTAATTTAGAGTAACATGCTGAGATACACATGATAATCCAGGTACTAGATACTCAAGATGTCCATAACCGGGGACACGGCTAACCATGATTAGTTTATACACTCTGTAGAGGTTTGCGCACTTTTCCCCACAAGACTCGATCTCCTCCGTTGGATTTCTCGCACTACATGGTGTTTGAGAAACGGATGATCGAGACATAGTCTTTCAGAAGCGCTAGCACCTTACGAACGGGTAGACCGTACCAACCAACATCCCCTACATCTTCTAGTCTACCACTGTAAGAGTTTGCACGACTTAATCAACTATGCTAGAGCCCATAATAGCTTGTGGCTGCACATGGAAGTTTCTAGCATGAATAATCTCATGATCCCTTTGAGCCTGGGTGGCGGCCCATAAAGAAAAACAGGCAATCACTGGAATACCCAGGTGCCTCAATCCACCCAGATGTGTATTTAAGTTGCCACCTTAAATAAACCATTAATTAACAATCTCACATCTGTCATGGAAACACTCACCCAATCCACGTCTACTAGCATAGCATGGCATAATAAGCAAACGTAGAAGTAACTCCCAAAGGTTTGATAACAACAGGTAATAGGTACTACCTCATCTACTTCCCAAACCCACAATTTAATTAGATCCTAACCATGCAATGTGTGAGGATTGATCTAATGCAATAAAACTGGGTAGAGGGAGAAACATGATCAAAGTGTTACTTGCCTTGCTGATGATCCGGGAAACCTAGCGATTCGAAGTAGCAAGCGGCGCACTCCGGGTACTCTATCGCAAACAAACAAGCATACAATAAGTACTCGACTAATGCACAAGTAAAACTAAAATAAGATATCTAACCAGAAAGTTCAACTTAAGAACTCCGGTTGGCAAAAAGAATCAAATCGAACGAAGCAACAGAAGACAAACGGCAAAAGAAACAAGCTTCGTTTACTATTCTGGATCTAGGGCAATTTTTACAGTGGCAAAAACTTGTTTAAGTTGGCTAAACGGAAAGAGGGTTTCAAGACGAAACTCCAGGCACTTGAATCGCCTGATTCCGCACAAACGAGCGAAAAGTTAAACTAAAACGAAAATCAGATCAGAAATCGCGATCAGAAAAATCGCGGATTTAATCCGAGAAAAAGAAAAATGACGAACAGTTTAACGAACGAACGTTCGTTAACTGGATCTAAATGAAGAACGCGTTCGTTAAAACGAACGAACAAGTGAACGCTCACTAATTAGCCTAAACCAAAAAAACTGATCTAAAGAAAAAAACGGAAACTAAAAAAACCATACGAAAACCGGCGAAAACCGAACGATTTTTCTGGGAAAACCGGCGGCGGGTCAACCTCGGCGGCGAGATGGGTGGCGGCGGCTCCGGCGAGGCGGCATCGGCGGCAGCGGGGTCCGGCGGGGCGGTGCGGGGCGGCGACGTTGGCGGCGAGGGCGGCGGCGGTGGCGGCGGCGGGCGCGGGGCGGCGGCGTCGGGCGCGGCGGCGGCGAAAGGCGGCTGCGGCGGCTTGAGGCAGCAGCGGCGGGCGCGGGGCTTGAGGCGGCGGCGGCTAGGGTTTCGGTCCGGGGCGGGCCGGCGGCTTATAAAGGCTGAGGCCGGAGGAGTTCGGGCCTAGCACGGCCCGTAGGTCGGTTCAGTTTTTTTAAATAGTTACACTCAGAAAAAAACAAAAAGACTACTAAATGGACTCCAAAAATCCCGAAATAAATTTTCCCCGGCTTCTAAAATCAAGCCGCACAGGATGAACATTTAATTTTTCCTAAATTCAAATAAAATAGCATTTTTCCTAAATTCAAATACAATTTTCCCCGGCTACTAAACGGATGAGCATTTTCCCCGGCTTCTAAAATCAAGCCGCACAGCCGAATACAATTTTGAAAAACGCGCATTTTTCCTAAACTCAAATAAAATAGCAAATAAAACCAAAATAAATCTTATTTGATTTTTTTATTAAATCCTCAATATCTCTTTATTTTGGGAAAGTCATTTTATTCCCTCTCTCATAATTTTTGTAATAGAAATAATTGAAGATAAAATAAATAAAATCAAATGATCCTATTTTCAAAATTCGAGACATCTCAAATATGAAAATAACGAAATCCCCAACTCTCTCCGAGGGTCCTTGAGTTGCGTGAAATTTCTAGGATCAACCAAAATGCAATAAATATGATATGCAATGATGATCTAGTGTATAACATTCCAAATTGAAAATTTGGGATGTTACAAACCTACCCCCTTAAGATGAATCTTGCCCTCGAGATTCGGGTTGGCTAGAAAATAGGTGAGGGTGGTCCTTCAGCAAATATTCCTCTCGCTCCGAGGTGGCTTCATCCTCCGTGTGGTGGCTCCACTGAACTTTGCAAAACTTGATAACCTTGTTGCGGGTGACTCGACTGGCATACTCTAGAATCTTAACTGGTTTCTCCTCATAGGTCAAATCACTATCCAACTGAATTGCTTCCAGCGGCACTGTATCTCTCAGCGGTATGTCAGCCATCTCTGCGTGGCACTTCTTCAACTGGGAAACGTGGGACACGTCGTGAACTCCTGACAATCCTTCGGGCAAGTCCAACTTATAGGCTACTTCTCCCATACGTTCCAAAACCTTGTATGGGCCTACAAACATGGCGCTAATTTTCCCTTAACCCCAAAGAGCTTAACTCCTCGAAGTGGTGATATTCGAAGATAAACTCGGTCTCCGACTTTGTAAACTGTCTCCTTGCGTTTAGAATCTGCATAACTCTTCTGCCTAGACTGGGCTACCTTGAGCCTATCGCGAATCAATTTCACTTTCTGTTCATACTCCTTTATCAGATCCGGTCCAAACAACTGGCGGTCTCCAACTTCATCCCAAGACAATGGGGTCCTGCACCTTCTTCCGTACAAGGCTTCAAGAGGGGCCATCTTCAAACTGGATTGATAGCTGTTGTTGTAAGAGAACTCTGCATACGACAAATTCTCGTCCCAACTAGATCCGTAATCTAGCGCACAAGCTCTTAGCATATCCTCCAAAATCTGATTGACTCTCTCAGTCTATCCATCTGTTTGCGGGTGGAAAGCTGTGCTAAACTCCAGTCTGGTTCCCAAAGTTTCATGCAACTGATTCCAGAACTTTGAGGTAAATTGGGTTCCTCTATCTGATACTATGCTCCTAGGAACTCCATGCAGACAAACGATTCTAGTCATGTATATCTTTGCCAACTTTGCACTGGTATAGGTAGTCTTCACGGGAATGAAATGAGCTACCTTTGTCAAACGATCGACTACAACCCAAATCGAGTCATAGCCTGAACGTGTTTTGGGCAATCCTGTGATAAAATCCATGCCTAACTTATCCCACTTCCATTCGGGTATCGGCAACGGTTGTAGCAATCCTGCTGGCTTCTGATGCTCTGCCTTTACTCTCTGACATACATCACAAACTGCTACATATTCTGCAATATCCTTCTTCATTCCGGTCCACCAGAAAATATCCTTCAAATCAAAATACATCTTGGTATTTCCTGGGTGAATCGAATATGGTGAATCATGGGCCTCTTGTAAAATTAACTTCCTGATCTCCGAATCATTTGGTACATCGACACGGTCTTCAAACCATAAGGTATCGTGCTCATCATCACGAAATCCCTTAGCTTTTCCTTTGCTCATTTTCTCCTTAATAGAGGCAATCTCCTTGTCAGTCTTTTGGGCTTCTCTGATCTTATCCATCAACGTAGACTGAATCTCCCTACATAGCCTCTTGGAACTATTTCCAAACATAACTCCCGAAGATTTTTGGCCAACTCACTTGGTAAATCTCCCGTCATTAAGGTGTTAACATGACTTTTACGGCTCAACGTGTCAGCTACTATGTTAGCCTTTCCAGGGTGATAATGCAATCTCATATCATAATCCTTGATGAGCTCCAACCATCTCCTTTGTCTGAGATTCAACTCCTTCTGTGTGAAAATATACTTCAAGCTCTTGTGATCCGTGTACACCTCGCAATGGTTTCCAATGATAAAATGTCTCCAAGTCTTCAATGCATGCACTACGGCTGCTAACTCTAAATCATGCGTAGCATAATTCAACTCATGGGGCTTAAGCTGTCGTGAGGCATATGAAACAACTCTTCCTTCCTGCATAAGCACTGCTCCAAGTCCTCGACGTGAAGCGTCACAATACACCTCATAATCCTTGGTCTGATCCGGTAAAATCAACACTGGTGAGGTAACCAAACGTTTCTTCAACTCCTGAAAACTAGCCTCACATTCCTCAGTCCATATGAACTTGGTATCCTTCTTCAACAACTCCATCATAGGCTTCGCAATCTTTGAGAAATTCTCAATGAACCTCCAGTAGTATCCTGCGAGTCCAAGAAAACTCCAGATCTCTCCAACTGTGGTTGGCGCTTCCCACTTGGTCACGGTATCAACTTTAGTGGGGTCTACTGCTATACCTTCTCCGGATATAACGTGTCCGAGAAATCCAACTTCTTTCAACCAAAACTCACATGTGCTAAAATTGGCATATAACTGATGTTCTCTGAGCTTACCAAGTACCAAACGCAAATGCTCCTTATGCTCCTCTTCATTCTTCGAGTAAACCAGGATATCATCAATGAACACTACGATGAACTTATCCAAGAACTCCATAAACACTTTGTTCATCATGTTCATAAAGTATGCAGGTGCGTAAGTCAGACCAAATGACATAACGGTATACTCGTACAACCCATACCTGGTGGTAAAAGCCGTCTTGGGTATATCCTGTTCTCGAATCTTCAACTGGTGGTATCCCGATCGCAGATCGATCTTGGAAAATACCTTAGCTCCTTGCAATCGATCAAAGAGATCATTGATCGTCGGTAGTGGGTATTTGTTCTTGATGGTTACTTCATTCAATCCTCAATAATCGACAACCATCCTTAACGATCCATCCTTCTTTTCCACTAGAAGTACTGGTGATCCCCAAGGCGAAGAACTTGGGCGAATATATACTTTATCCAGTAACTCCTTAATTTGCTTCTTAATTTCCACCAAATCCTTTGCAGGCATCCTATATGGTCTCTTTGATATTGGCCCTGTGCTTGGCAAAAGCTCAATCAAAAACTCAATATCTCTATCCGGTGGCATGCCTGGAAATTCTTCTGGAAACACATCGGGGAAATCCTTCACTATTGGTACTTCTTCCTGCACAACTCCTATTAAACAATTTGCTTGAGTCCTCTTTGGCACATGTCGGGATACATATTTGATCCTTCTCCCTTCTGGGGTGGTAAGCAAAAGTGACTTACTGGCGCAATCGATGTTTCCACCATACATCGACAACCAATCCATGCCTAATATCACATCCAATCCTTGGGATTCCAACACTATTAGGTCTGAGGGAAATACGTAGTTACCAATCCTTAATGGCAACCGATCACACCATAGACTAGCCATATATTCTGCTCCAGGCGAGGTTACTAACATGGGTGACCTAAGGGCTTGGGTTGGCAGTTTATACTTATCCACAAATCCCCTTGATATGTATGAATGCGATGCACCAGTATCGAAAAGAACAAGTGCAGTAAATGACTTAACCAAAAACTTACCGATTACTGCATCCGTCTTCTTTTCAACCTCCTGCATGTTAACGTGGTTCACCTGTCCCCTATTGAAAGGGTTCGATTTCTTCCCCGAGCTTCCATTGCCATTTCCATTCTGGGATTCAGGACATTCATTGGCATAATGTCCGGTCTTCTGGCACTTAAAGCAAGTGACTTAGCTCAGGTCTCTCTTGGCTGGGGTCGATGGGTTGGGGTGGTTCTGGCCGTTGCTTCCTCCATTCCCATTACCATTCTTGGTGCCATTGTGGTTGTGCGAGCTACCTCCTCCATGGGTATGCTGAAAATGTCCTCCTGGTCTAGGGGTGAAACGTGGCTTCTGCTGAGCTCCTAAATTGTGCTTTCCTTGTCCATACTTCCTCTTGCGATTCTCAATTTGCTGCTGCTTTCCTTCAATCATAAGAGCACGATCTACCAACTCCTGGTAGTTGTTGAAGGTTGCTACCATCAATTGCATGCTCAACTCATCATTCAGTCCTTGCAGAAACTTCTCCTGCTTTGCTGCATCCGTAGCAACGTTATCTAGGGCATAATGTGCTAATTTACTAAAGTCCTCCACATACTGGCCAACTGTCCGTCCTCCTTGGCGCAAGTTGCGAAACTCTCGCTTCTTTATGGCCATAGCTCCTGCTGAAACATGGGCAGTTTGAAAAGCCTGCTGAAACTGGTCCCATGTGACAGTGTCGACAGGGAAAGTGGCTGTGAAATTCTCCCACCATGATGCTGCGGGTCCTTAAAGCTGATGTGTGGCAAACTTCACCTTTTCCGCATCCGTACATCCTGTTGTGGTCAAATCTCTAGCTGTCTTGCGGAGCCAATCATCTGCTACTATCGGCTCGGTGCTATTGGAAAACACCGGCGGATTCAGCCTAAGAAAACGGGCTAAGTGATCAACAGGTGGTGGTGGTGGGTTGTTGTTGTTGTTTCCCTGATTCTAGTTCTGGACTAGCAACTGCATCAATGTGTTCTGCTGCTGGATCAACTGGGTGAGCTCCGGTGGAAAGGTAAATCCGGGGTCACTCTCGGAGGCATCTGGGGGTTTAGAAAAGATGAGATTTAAGAATAGAGGGGGTCTATAGAGAAACACTACCCATATGCACATGAGGCAAAAATAACAATTCACTTCATTCAAACAATCAAACAAGAGCATACAAACGACCCAACTATCGCAAAAGTGACCGGACTACTATATTTACATGGTGGACTACTACTACTACTGATGAGGTGGTCTACTAGAAATATTCTTCGGTTGTAGACTCCATGATATCTGCTCCAGCTTCATCAACATAGTCATCATCGCTATCATCTAGATTCGAGTCGGTGTCGTCGATGATGATGTAGTCTTCGGGGCGAATCTCCTTGGGTTCCTCGTCTTCTTCTACCGGTGTAGGGCCTCCCATAAATATTCCGATCTTCTTGATCAGATCGTCATTCTTCTCCACTAATACTTCAATTTCCTCTTCATAATCTTCACATGTAGCTTTGAGTTCCTCCTCCAATTCCTTGATTCTTGTCTTTTCCTTCTTTAGATCTATCATGTCGGCGCACATCTGGTTTTCCTGACGTCGAATGTGCTGGTTTAACTCCTGGATAAAAGCTGCAACTGATCTATCCTTTCTGGTGCTGATCATCTCCCAGTGCTCATCTCGGCGCCCACAAATCTGGTAGATAGTATCATTAAGATCATTGCGGTAGACTTCTCCAATGAGTCCCATGGCGATGTGAGCTGCCATGCTCTTTCCTAGACTCCAAGTTGGTGCATCAAAAGAAAACTCTATGGGCTCAGTGACTGGCATGAACGTCTTTCCTGGAACTTGAACTCGAATCATCCAGCGCTCCTCTTCAGGTAAAGTGGCGTTGTGGGTTCCGGTGAAGCTTGGTACTCCTATGTTCAGGTATCTAGTGACTTCCTTCAAGTGACGTCCAAAGGGTGTATCTTCATCCGGTTGTGTGAACTTGTTCCTTGCATCCGCCATCCTAAAAGAGTAGAAAAGATGAGAAGTCAGAAAAGAGAGGAGAGTGAGTAGTGATCTAGGTCTTTAGCTTAGTGGTCGTGTCCTACAGGTGCTCTGATACCATCTTGTAGCGACCAGACCTCAAACGGTCCAATCTCTGTTCTCAGGTGTCATCCCTGGATCAGTAATGCTGACACCACACAGTACTTGAAGGATTTATAGCAGAGTAGCAATCACACACTTATTACCTCGAGTGTCTCAAAAGAGGACTTATTACAATAAATATGGCATAAGGCCATCTAATAACGATAACAACGGAAGGCTTGGAAGATAAGTGAGTCCATCAACTCCAACAACATCACTGTGTATAGAACCACGACCTAAAACTCCTTAATCGTCGTCTGAAAAGTCTGCAACATTAACGTTGCAGCCCGAAACGGGTCAGCACATGGAATATGTTAGCAAAGTAACACATAGAGAGTAATGGAATGAAACAGCTATTCTATATGCATATTTGGCTGGTGGAAAGCTCTATGGTTACAGTTTTGCGTAAAGCCAATTTTCCCTACTGCAAAGGAATAAATTTATTTAACTATCATGGTGGTTGTTAAACATTGAGAATGGTTGACAACATTCTCAATCCCAATTAAACATCATCATTAAAACAAACCCAACAGAATTAATTTAGAGAAACATGTTGAGATACACATGATAATCCAGGTACTAGATACTGAAGATGCCCATAACCAGGGACACGGCTAACCATGATTAGTTTATACACTCTGTAGAGGTTTACACACTTTTCCCCACAAGACTCGATCTCCTCCGTTGGATTTTTTGCACTATATGGTGTTTGAGAAACGGATGACCGATACATAGTCTTTCAGAAGTGCTAGCACCTTACGAACGGGTAGATCGTACCAACCTACATCCCCTACATCTGCTAGTCTACCACTGTTAGAGTTCGCACGACTTAATCAACTATGCTAGAGCCCATAATATCCTGTGGCTCCGCACGGAAGTTTCTAGCATGAATAATCTCATGATCCCTTTGAGCCTGGGTGGTGGTCCATAAAGAAAAACAGGCAATCGCTGGAATACCCAGGTGCCTCAATCCACCCAGATGTGTATTTAAGTTGCCACCTTAAATAAACCATTAATTAACAATCACACATCTGTCATGGAAACACTCACCCAATCCACGTCTACTAGCATAGCATGGCATAATAAGCAAACGTAGAAGTAACTCCCAAAGGTTTGATAACAACAGGTAATAGGTACTACCTCATCTACTTCCCAAACACACAATTTAATTAGATCCTAACCATGCAATGTGTGAGGATTGATCTAATGCAATAAAACTAGGTAGAGGGAAAAACATGATCAAAGTGTTACTTGCCTTGCTGATGATCCGGGAAACCTAGCGATTCGAAGTAGCAAGCGCTCGCACTCCGGGTACTCTATCGCAAACAAACAAGCATACAATAAGTACTCGACTAATGCACAAGTAAAACTCAAATAAGAGATCTAACCAAAAAGTTCAACTTAAGAACTCCAGTTGGCAAAAAGAATCAAATCGAACGAAGCAACGGAAGACAAACGGCAAAAGAAACAAGCTTCGTTTACTATTCTGGATCTAGGGAAATTTTTACAGTGGCAAAAACTTGTTTAAGTTGGCTAAACGGAAAGAGGGTTTCGATACAAAACTCCGGGCGCTTGAATCGCCTGATTCCAATAAACGAGCGAAAAGTTAAACTAAAATGAAAATCAGATCAGAAATCGCGATCAGAAAAATCGTGGATTTAATCCGAGAAAAAGAAAAACGACGAACAGTTTAACAAACGAACATTCGTTAACTGGATCTAAACGAAGAATCGCATTCGTTCAAATGAACGAATGAGCGAACGCTCGCTAATTAGCCTAAACCGAAAAAAACCAATCTAAAAAACGGAAACTAAAAAAACCGAACGAAAACCGGCGAAAAACGAACGATTTTTCCGGGAAAACCGGCGGCGGGTCAACCTCGGCGGCTCGGCGGCAAGACGGGCGGCGGCGGCTCCAGCGAGGCGGCGTCGGGGGCGGCGGGGTCAGGCAGGGCGGCGCGGGGCGGCGGCGTCGGCGGGCGCGGGGCGGCGGCGTCGGGCGCGGCGGCGGCGAAAGGCGGCTGCGGCGGCTTGAGGCAGCAGCGGCGGGCGCGGGGCTTGAGGCGGCGGCGGCTAGGGTTTCGGCCCGTGGCGGGCCGGCGGCTTATAAAGGCTGAGGCTGGAGGAGTCCGGGCCTAGCATGGCCCGTAGGTCTGTTCAGTTTTTTTTAAATAGTTACGCTCAGAAAAAAACAAAAAGACTACTAAATGGACTCCAACAATCCCGAAATAAATTTTGCCCGGCTTCTAAAATCAAGCCGCACAGGATGAACATTTATTTGGGGCCTAAATGCAATTTTGAAAAACGCGCATTTTTCCTAAATTCAAATAAAATAGCAAATAAAACCAAAATAAATCTTATTTGATTTTTTTATTAAATCCTCAATATTTCTTTATTTTGGGAAAGTCATTTTATTCCCTCTCTCATAATTTTTGTAATAGAAATAATTGAAGATAAAATAAATAAAATCAAATGATCCTATTTTCAAAATTCGAGACATCTCAAATATGAAAATAACGAAATCCCCAACTCTCTCCGAGGGTCCTTTAGTTGCGTGAAATTTCTAGGATCAACCAAAATGCAATAAATATGATATGCAATGATGATCTAGTGTATAACATTCCAAATTGAAAATTTGGGATGTTACACAGGCCAGCCGTGGCCATAGACCAACTTAGGCCAAAAGCCTAAGCTTGGGGGAGTACATATTTCCCACCAATATTACATTTATGTTCACACACTCATTGCTAGATGTCGGTGCTCATACTTTTTCATTGTATCATCCATGCTAGTTTATTTTCCTTTTTATGCTTTCTTCTTGCGTGTTTAATAAACCTTAAGAAAAACCAAAAAAAATAGTTGTAGCTTTTAGTTAGTCTAATTTCCATGCTTGTAGTAGTAATTAAAAAGAAAACCCAAAAATATTTCCTGTTCTTCTTTTGCTTGTTGGGAGGTTTCCCGTGTAAATAGTTTTATTTCTTTTATTTTCTTCGGGGGTCGATAGGAGAAGACCATAATTAAATTGTTGAAGTGGCTCTTATATACATTATTGTTGATCTGACAAAAGAGCTGATATTGCCTTGTCTTCTCGTGTTTATTGAATGCTTGCAGATTCCAGCTTTGTCCAATGCACGATCACTATTATTATTATTCACACTATTCGGTCATGCAAGTGAAAGGCAATTATGACGATATATGATGGACTGGCTGAGATGAGAAAAGCTGCTATGAACGCGACCTCTCTTGTTTTTGTAAATATGATTAGTTCATCGTTCCTGATTCAGCCTATTATGAATAAACATGTTTGCGATGACAATTAGAGATCATAGTTTCTTATGCCATGCTTAATTAGCTAGGAGCTTATAATGGTTTACCTTGCGTGCCAACATGCTATTAAAATGGTTGTGATGTGGTATGATAGGGTGGTATTCTCTTTTGAACGATTCGAGTGGCTTGACTTGGCACATGTTCACGCATGTAGTTGAAACAAAATCAACATAGCCTTCACAATATTTATGTTCAGGGTGGATTATATCCTACTCATGCTTACGTTCGGTGTTGATTAATTTTAATGCATGTTCATGACTGTTGTTGCTCTCTAGCTGGTCGCTTCCCAGTCTTTTGCTAGCCTTCACTTGTACTAAGCGGGAATACTGCTTGTGCATCCAATCCCTTAAACCCCAAAGTTATTCGACATGAGTCCACTATACCTACCTATATACGGTATCTACCTGCCGTTCCAAGTAAATTTGTATGTGCCAAACTCTAAACCTTCAAATAAATATCCTGTTTTATATGCTCGAATAGCTCATGTATCAACTAGGGCTGTTTGTATCTTCCATGTTAGGCATGTTATTCTCAAGAGGAGTGGACTCCGCTCCTCACTCACAAGATAAATGGCTGGTCACCGGGATGCCCAGTCCCATGCTTCATGCAAACTAAATCAAAATAATTGCAAACAAAACTCCCCCAGGATTGTTGTTAGTTGGAGGTACTCGTTGTTTCGAGCAAGCCATGGATTGATGCTTGTTGGTGGAAGGGGGAGTATAAACTTTACCATTCTGTTTGGGAACCGCCTATAATGTGTGTAGCATTGAAGATATCGCCATCTCTTGGTTGTTATGTTGACAACGAAAGTATACCGCTCAAAATATTATTCACCTCTGTTTCAAAACCGAGCTCTGACACCTCTACAAATCCCTGCTTCCCTCTGTGAAGGGCCTATCTATTTACTTTTATGCTGAGTCATCATCCTCTTATTAAAAAGCACCAGTTGGAGAGCACCACTGTCATTTGCATTCATTACTGTTAGTTTACATTGAGTATGACTTGACTGGATCTCTTTTACCATGAATTACAATGTCTAGTCAGTCCTTGGTCTTTAAAGGTGCTCTGCATTTATGTTTTGCGGTCTCAGAAAGGGCTAGCAAGATACCATCTTGTTATATCATATTATGATTGTTTTGAGAAAGTGTTGTCATCTGAGATTTATTATTATTGCTCGCTAGTTGATTATGCTATTGATATGAGTAAACTTGAGACCTAAGCGTTATTGCGAATGTGGTTAGTTATAATCTTTGCTGAAAACTTGAATGCCGACGTTACATATTTACAACAACATGAGCAAACATAGTTTGTAAAAGTTTTTCTTTATCACTTTTAGTTTATCAACTGAATTGCTTTAGGACAAGCAAAGGTTTAAGCTTGGGGGAGTTGATACGTCTCCAACGTATCTACTTTTCCAAACACTTTTGCCCTTGTTTTGGACTCTAACTTGCATGATTTGAATGGAACTAACCCGGCCTGACACTGTTTTTAGCAAAATTACCATGGTGTTATTTATGTGCAGAAACAAACGTTCTTGGAATGACCTGAAACTTCATGGAGCAACTTTTCAGAAAATATAAAAAATACCTGCAAAAGATGAAGGCCAGGGGGCCCAGCACCTCTCCACGAGGGTGGGGGGCGCGCCCTATACCTCGTGGGCCCCCTGTTGCCTCTCCGACTCCAACTCCAACTCTATATATTGTGTTTCGGGGAGTAAAAAAATCACAAAGAAGAATTCATCGCATTTTACGATACGGAGCCGCCACCAAGCCCTAAAACCTCACGGGAGGGCTGATCTGGAGTCCGCTCAGGGCTCCGGAGAGGGGAATCCGTCGCCATCGTCATCATCAACCTTCCTCCATCACCAATTTCATGATGCTCACCGCCGTGCGTGAGTAATTCCATCGTAGGCTTGCTGGACGGTGATGGGTTGGATGAGATCTATCATGTAATTGAGTTAGTTTTGTTAGGGTTTGATCCCTAGTGTCCACTATGTTCTGAGATTGATGTTGCTATGACTTTGCTATGCTTAATGCTTGTCACTAGGGCCCGAGTGCCATGATTTCAGATCTGAACCTATTATGTTTTCATCAATATATGAGTGTTCTTGATCCTATCTTGCAAGTCTATAGTCACCTATTATGTGTTATGATCCGTTAACCCCGAAGTGACAATAATCGAGATACTTACCGGTGATGACCGTAGTTTGAGGAGTTCATGTATTCAGTGTTAATGCTTTGTTCCGATACTTTATTAAAAGGAGGCCTTAATATCCCTTAGTTTCCGTAAGGACCCCGCTGCCACGGGAAGGTAGGACAAAAGACGTCATGCTAGTTCTTTTCCATAAGCACGTATGACTATGTTCAGAATACATGCCTACATTATATCAATGAACTGGAGCTAGTTCTGTGTCACCCTAGGTTATGACTGTTACATGATGAACCGCATCCAGCATAATTCTCTATCACCGATCCATTGCCTACGAGCTTTCTGTACATTGTTCTTCGCTTATTTCACTTTCCCGTTGCTATTGCTATCATCACTACAAAATACCAAAAACATTACTTTTACTACTGTTACCTTTTGCTGCTGTTACCACTATTATCATATTACTTTGCTACTAAATACTTTGCTGCAGATACTAAGTTTCCAGGTGTGGTTGAATTAACAACTCAGCTGCTAATACTTGAGAGTATTCTTTGGCTCCCCTTGTGTCGAATCAATAAATTTGGGTTGAATACTTTACCCTCGAAAACTGTTGCAATCCCCTATACTTGTGGGTTATCAGCGAGATCCGTTTTGGAGAACTCTCCTTCATCGCCGACGAGTCAACGTGGCATCGCGAGGCCCCGCTGGACATGGAGGCGTTGTCCATCTGAGGCGCGACGCATTTCAGCGCGTCATCGTCCTCCTCTAACAGCCCTCGGCTCCGTACCGAGTGGTTGTCTGCCCCATCGTTGCACATCGTCGCAAGCGTTCAGGGCGCTCACGGCTGCAGCACTGGCTCAAACATGCCATGGCCGCCCCGACCGTGGCGCAACACGTGGCTGCCCTTGAGTTCGACAAGCCCACTCTCGACTTCTCTAAGGGATCACTCATTGACTCCTGTGAGGGATCCTAGTGCGAAAGCACCGAGTCGACTGATGAAGTCCTTATGGCGGACAACGGGGAACTCCGCGCGCCCTTGGGCTGGGTACATGGACGGCCGTGCGGGTGCATCACACAACACCCACGACGGTGACAATGGCCATGAGTCGTATGTACCCGAGGCTCTTACTCGGGAGCAGCGGGACGAGCTCCGTCGTAGGAATGACCACCTCCTGAACACTCCCATCACCGGGATGACTCCCGAGGCATTAGCCATGGAGTCGACTCGCCTGGCCAGTCTAGCCAAGCATGATCGCCTCGAACGACTTCAGAGGAAGCCAGACAAACGCACCGCCAACCCAGTTCCAGTCGGCACAAACGCTAGCTCTACTCGAGTGGCCAACCTCGTAAGTATCAAGTCCTTAGTACTCTACTTCAAAATTTATGATCCACCACTCAAATTGTGGATTCCATCCAGCCCTCTGTCTCTTCGGCTGGAGAAGGGATTCGTCAGATCCAGGCGCTCCTCAAGATAGCGCTGTTGCAGAATGCGACGGTGTCCCAATGCAGAGACCGGATCCATAGCGCATATGCGCGTGCGGAGACCGTCCAGTCGGCTCTGGCAGGCGCAGAGCCACTTCTTCATCCAGAGATCGTCACAAGATCAAAGGCATGATCAAGTTACGTTGCCCCGGCATAACGACGACTATGATTGTGCCCTGATGCCTCCACCACGGGATGTCGTGTACGGGCGCCAGCCCTACGATGACAGATGGACACACGGTGGCGACCGCAGGCCGAGTCCTTCTCATCCATCCAGAGACACTCGAGACCCGCTGTTTAACGTGAGATCCGTTCTCGCTCAAAACCTCATCGACAGAGGCTGGGCCCTGCGAGAGAGCCAAGATCACGATGCGCCGAGTGGTTCCATACCATCAGGTCCTGAGTGCTTCAGCCGTTACATACGAGCAACTGAGATTCCTAACAACTTCAGGTTGGCCACGGAGATCAGCAAATTCACTAGCGAGTCCAAGCCTGAGATATGGCTAGAAGATTACCGAGTGGTACTCCCGATCGGCGATAGCAATGACAACGTGGCCATGAAGCATTTGCCGCTAATACTAGAGGGCTCCGCTCGAGCTTGGCTTACTCAGCCCCCGCTAGGCAGCATATTCTGTTGGGATGACTTGGCGAGGGTATTCGTCAAGACTTTTGAAGGAACTTACAAGAGACCGGGTGGCCTAGCCGGGCGGCAACACTGCATGCAACAACAGAATGAGACTCTCCAAGAGTTTATTCAGTGGTGGACTACCTACACAATACGGTGGATAATGTCACCGAGCACTAGGCAATCTGCACCTTCAAGGCCAGAGTTGGGTACCGGGAGCTGAACATGAAGTTCGGCTAAACTGAGACCCAAACTCTCAGTTAGGATATGGAGATAGCCAACCGGCATGCCAGCGGTGAAGAAGAGGATCGACTGAGGAGCGGCAAAAGCCGAGCAGGCACCGCTCATTAGTCGGAGAACAAGGGCAAGAAGCACAAGCGGAAAGTGGATGCTGGAGGGAGCGCCGAGGCCGTGGCTCTGGCCGGCCAAGGCAAAAAGAGCTCCCAAAAGCAGAAGAAAGATTGGAAGGGAAAAAGCAAGTCACCATGAAGAGCGACATCCTCGACCAACCTTGCCAGATCCATACGATGAAAGATGAGGAGAGCAATTTGATTTTTCCCAAACACACCACTCGGGAGTGTCGACTCCTGAAGCAAGAGATGCGACAAGATTCCTCTAGAGACAAGGATGAAGATGACGATGGCAGAGCCAAAGGTACTTCTGGGTACCCCAATGTCGAGAACGTCTTGATGATCTTCACCGCCATCGAGAGCAAGTGTCACCTCAAAGTCATCAACCGAGAGGTCAACATGGAAAGATGCTCGTGCATAGCATGAAACATTAAGATGCATTTGTATGAGTAGTTTATCTTGTGGGAGAAAAGGATGAACGAGGGAAGGCCTTATTTGCAAATGTGGAGAGGGGTGCGGGTATCTTTTTGCAAAATTGCCATAGTTTCCTTCCTATCCGTCAGATATAAATTAGACGGCCTATATTGCAGGATGGCAGGCACACCATCATCACCAACTCTGTTTTTTATAAGTATAGAGATATCACTATGCCATTCGGATTGAAAAACGCTGAAGCCATGTTTCAGTGTATGATTCAGAAATGCCTGCAGAAATAGATCAGTCGGAACATGGAGGCTTACATGGATGACATCATGGTCAAGTCCAGGAAAGGTTCGGACCTCCTAGCAGACCTCGCCGGGACCTTCACAAATTTGCGCACCTATGGGATCAAGCTCAACCCACCTAAGTGTACATTCGGCATACCCGCAGGTAAATTACTCGGTTTCATCATTTCCGAACGTGGGATCAATGCCAACCCTAAGAAGATCGGGGCTATCATCCGAATGAAGCAACTAGAATGTCTCTATGACGTGCAACGCCTCACGGGCTGCCTGGCAGCCCTGAGTAGATTCATCTCGAGACTAGGTGGAAAAGCCCTGCCGCTTTACCGATTGATGAAGAAGACTGGCATATTCGAGCGGACTCCTGAAGCGCAGGCCGCGTCCCAGGAACTTAAAGCTCTGCTTTCCACCCAGCCGGTGCTAGCTGCTCCGGGCAGCAAAGAGCCTTTGCTCCTATACATCATGCCACATGCCGACTTGTTAGCATGGTCCTCACTGTGGAACGGGAAGAACAAGGCAAAACCTTCAAGCTCCAGCATCCAGTCTACTACATCTCTGAAGTTGTGACCCCTTCCGAGCAAAGGTATCCGCATTATCAGAAGCTAGTATATGGAATCTACCTAACTACAAAGACGGCGGCGCATTACTTTCAAGAACACTCAGTCACGGTGGTAAGCGATGCCCCTCTATCTGAGATTATGAGCAAAAGAGATGCCACTGGTCGAGTGGCTAAGTTGGCCATCGAGATCCTTATGCTGGACATCAAGTTTGAGGCCAAGAAAGCCATTAAGTCGCAAGCCCTGGTGGATTTCCTTGCCGAATGGATTGAGAAAGAGCAGCCTGTCCCGAGTATTCCCGAGCACTGGATGATGTTTTTTGATGGCTCCAAGATGCTCCATGGCTCCGGGTCGGAGTGGTTTTGGTGTCTCCTCAAGACGACCAACTCAGTTATGTGCTTAAGATTCACTTCAACTCCTCCAACAATGAAGCAGAGTACGAAGCTCTCTTGTATGGGTTGCGAATGGAAATTTCTCCGGGAGTTCACCGACTGATAGTCTATGGCGACTTGGATCTAGTGGTTAACCAAGTCATGAAAGAACGGGATATCTACAGCCCTGCGATGACTGGCTATTGCAACGCCGTTAGCAAACTAGAGAAACACTTTGAAGGGATGGAGCTCCATCACGTGCCACGCCTCAAGAATCAAGCGGCTGATGATTTGGCAAAAATGGGCTCGACCCGAAACACAATACCCAAGAATGTGTTCCTGGAACACCTGCACTCGCCCACAATCAAGGAAGATCCTTTTGTGGAAGAGCCCCCGCAACCAGTTGGACCTTCCAATCCGACTGAAGTGGACATTCCCACAGTAATTGACCTGGTCCAAGAGATACTTGTCATCACGCCCGAGTGGACCGAGCCATACCTGCTCTGGTAGGAGC
Organism: Triticum urartu; assembly: GCF_003073215.2. Taxonomy (NCBI): domain Eukaryota; kingdom Viridiplantae; phylum Streptophyta; class Magnoliopsida; order Poales; family Poaceae; genus Triticum; species Triticum urartu. The sequence continues at coordinate 162,930,972 of NC_053023.1, read as the reverse complement.
TCCCTGAGGATGAAGATGAAGCCCGCCAGATCATTTGCCGATCCAAGGCTTTAACCATCATGGGAGATCAACTATACAAGAAAAGTACGACTAGAATCACTCAGTGACATATCGCCAGAGGAAGGACAACAAATTCTGTAGGAGATTCACTCGGGAATGTGTGGGCACCATGTGTCCTCTCGGACCTTAGTCACCAAAGCGTTCAGAGCCAAATTCTATGGCCCCGAGCCAATGAGGCTGCCCGTGACATAGTGGATCAATGCGTCGATTGCCAATTCTACACGAACCAGTCACACAAGCGGCACCCGCCCTGAAGACTATCCCCCTCACTTGGCCGTTTACCGTCTGGGGACTCGACATGGTCGGTCCTCTTCGGACCAGAGCGAGTGGCTTCATGCACCTATTGGTGGCAGTGTACAAGTTCACCAAGTGGATCGAGGCCAAACCCATAAGGAAGCTGGGCTTGGCCACTGCGATTCAGTTCATCAAAGAGATTATCTTCAGATTCAGAGTCCCACACAACATCATCACCGACAATAGGTCTAACTTTGACTAGGACGAGTTCCGCGAGTTTTGTTACACCCAAGGCACTCGGGCCGATTATGCCTCCGTGGCGCACCCGCAGTCTAATGGACAAGCCGAGAGAGCGAATGGGCTCATACTCCAAGGGTTGAAACCTCGCCTCATGCGCGATCTAACTCCCGCAGTAGGGGCCTGGGTGACTGAGCTACCATCAGTCCTCTGGGGCCTGCAGATGACCCTGAATTAATCCACCAAATCGCACCCCATTCTTTATGGTATACGGGTCAGAAGTAGTTTTACCAAGTGATCTGCTCCACAATTCTCCCTGAGTAGATCTTTACTCAGAAGCTGAAGCTAAATAGGCAAGGCATGATGGCCTGGACCTTCCGGAGGAAGAATGTGAGCTGGCGCTCGTAAGATCGGCGTTGTACTGACAGGACTTGCGTCTTCACCACGACAGGCACGTCAGGGGGCGTGCCTTCCAGGAAGGAGACCTAGTCCTCTGAATGGATAAGCAAAAACCTCATAAGCTAGCGCCCGCCTGGGAGGGGCCATTCGCCATATCGAAGGTCCTAGATAACGGGGCATACAGACTCTACAACTTCACCAAAGAATCAGAAGAGCCTAGAGCTTGGAATGCAGATCTGCTCCGCAACTTTTACACTTAGAATGAAAATTCTCCATTTTAATAGTTAGTCCGAATGAACTTAGATGTTTAAAAGTATCACTTTTCACATATATCATCTAGTTCAACCTACGGTCGCATATCATTACACAATACTAACTGCATTCAGAAACTAACCACATACAGTGGGCGCAGAGGAGAAAATCTTAGCTGCGAACCAGCTTTCGCCTAAGTTTAAAAACAATATGAGTGATGATCTGCGCCACACTCAGGGGCTTAGCTGCAAACTAGCTTTCGCCTAAGTTAAAAAATATAGTCCGAGTGACACTACAAAAAAAGACACATCCATGACATTTTGGGCCGAACGAAATTTTTTTCTATCATGCTTATGAGACTTCTATGACGATAATTGTGAGAAAACCCGATATCATCATAGATGTGGTGGGGTCCTACTTCTATGACAAAAAATCATGACAGAAAATGGGCTTTTCGTCCTGGGCAGGCTGGAGATGCAGCTGCATGACATTCTTTGGGCCGTCCATGACGGAAAAAACCATGGTAGAAGCGAGGGCGAGGAAAATATTGGGGGAGTTCCCGGTTATGGTGGGTGGTCAGGGGCCGAGCGATGCGCGTTTCTCTCATACGTATGCGTGTGTGTGCGAGGCGTTGCGCTCTAACTGAATCCGAGCGAGGCATTGGGCTCTAACTGAACCAGAACAATTGCACTGCAAGCTACGCGTTACTGAATCTGAGCGATCGATCGATCCCTTGCTGTTAACTGAACCTGAGTGATTCCTTCGCTACTCCTGCTAACTGAAGCCGATCGATGCTGCCTCTGGATGAACAGTGAGCATTGCTGGGGGGTTTGGATGAACAGTTCCCAGTGGGGGGTTGGATGAGCAGGACCCCGTGGTAGTAGAGGCCATTGCCGATGGATGAACAGGACACCGATCGATCGAGCCGGTTGGGGGGTGGATGAACAGGACCCCGTGGAGGGTTGGATGAACAGGACCCCATGGAGGGCTGGTTGAACATTAGCCGGTGGAGGGCTGGATGAACAGTAGCCCATGGAGGGGTGGTTGAACAGGACCCTGTGAAAAGGGCTGGTTGAAGAGTAGCCGATGGAGGAGCGCGCGGTGGAGGCTGGATGAACAGGAGCCCGTGGATGAACAGTCGTAGGTGGAGGCAGGAGGATGTCGACGATGGATGAACAGTAGCCCATGGAGGCAGTCGACAGTGGAGATGAACAGTATCCCATGGAGCCCCGTTTTGTTGTACGCCACACCCCTCCCGATGAACAGGACCCTCATTTCGACCGTAGCACTCCAACACCAGTCTGTTTCCTCCATTTTGTGGTATGCCACACCCCTCCCGATCAACAGGACCCCGTTTCCACCAAGAGAAGTCTGTTTCCTCCATTTTGCGGTACGCCGGACCCCTCCCGATGAACAGGATCCCGTTTCGACCGTGGCCGGTCGAACACAAGGCCGTTTCCTCGTTCTGTGGTATGCCAGGCCTCGTTTCCATCGGCTGTTCCATCCAAGCCAGTTGGCTCCCTATGAACACGACGACGCATTTCGTTCCGACCCAGCCGGTTGCCTCCGCATGATCACGACGACGACACAACTTCTCCGTTCCGACCCAGCCATGCACACAAGCTCTGGCCGTACGTGTAAGTGCATCTAGTGCCACCCCTAGTTGGTTTTGGAGTATTGACGACAAACCTAGTTGAGGGACTAATGTGTTTGTGAGAATTGCAGGATAACACAGGTAGAAGTCCCTCATTGATTCGGTTTTCCTACCAGAGATGACCCCTAAAAATGTATGAAGACATTGAAGTCAAAGGTGGTATATGAAGATATTCACATTGAAGACTATGACAAGAGAAGACACCACATGAAGCCTATGGAGCTCGAAGACTTAGATCTTTCATAGTTCTCTTTCTTTTGTGTTGAGTCATAGGAACCACCGTACTGTTAAGTGGGGTCCAAGAGAACCAGTCAGAATGACTGAAGTGATGCCTAACCAAAACCTATGTCTTCGAGTGAAGACTATGAGAGCGAATCTTGTCCAGAGTCGGACAAGTCAGCTTTGCTTGCAGCCCAAGTAAAGTTGTCGTGTGAGTTTGAAATCTGACCGTTGGAACACGTGTCAGTTCCTTAGTGACCCAGGGTCATTTCGGACAAATCAGGTCGGGTTGCCAAGTGACTATAAATAGCCCACCCCCTACAACCATAAACGGTTGGCTGCTCAGATTCAGAGTACGGCTTTTGTCGTTTGAGAGCAACCCACCTCGAAGCCTTTGAGAGAGAATTTCTTGCGAGGATAAAGCCCTAACCACCCAGAGCCAAAGAGAATTAGGCATCACTTAAGTCTTCTTGTCTGTGTGATCTGAAGACTTATTACACTTGAGGACTGTGCATCCTCCAGCCGGTTAGGTGTCGCGTTCTGAGCATCCAAGAGACATTGTGGATTGCCGGTGAACGAAGTCTGTGAAGGTTTGGGAGTCTACCTTGAAGACTTACCAGAGTGATTGGGTGAGGTCTGTGTGACCTTAGCTCAAGGGGAATACGGTGAGGACTGGGTGTCCCGAGCTGCGTGTTCAGGACTGGGTGTCCGAGACTGTGTGTCCTAAGGTTTAAATACCTAGCTGCCCTAACCAGACGTACAGTTGTCACAGCAACTGGAACTGGTCCAACAAATCATTGTCTTCAGCGAGTCATTGGTTTCATCTTCCCTTCCCTTTACTTACTGTTACTCCTTGTGAAGTCATTGTATGTTTGCGCTATCTTTTGTCTTCACTGAGTGACTGCGTGTTCTGTCTGGCTTCACAATATCTTCCTACCTGATCCTTACTACATTGCTGCTATTAGTCATTGTGCTTTCACTCTATTGAATACTTGACTATGGCTTGCCTAGTGTAGTCTACCTTCCGCTGCAGGGTATTAGGTTTATTTCTATCGTTTGTCTTCATAACTCCCATGTTTTGAAGACTTTCATAAAAATCGCCTATTCACCCCCCTCTAGTCGATAAAAAGCACTTTCAATTGGTATCAGAGCTTGGTGCTCCCTTGTTCTGTGTGATTCGGTTTAACCACCTGGAGTTTTAGCTATGTCGACTACAAGGATAATTAAAGTCTCTGCTGCGTGCCCCGTCTTCGATGGAACTGAATATCCCTACTGGAAGAATAAGATGCGCATGCATCTTGAAGCCATTGATGTTGACCTATGGTATGTCGTCGAGAACGGCGTTCCCAAGGCTGGAGAAGGTGCCCCTGCTGCTGATGTCAAGAAATTCGTTCAACTGGACTCTACTTCCAAGAATATCATCTGTGGTTATCTGACCAAAGGACAGTATGGCCGTGTGAGTGCTTTGAAAACATCTAAGATGGTCTGGGACTGGCTCTCCAAGGTCAATGAAGGCGTCTCAACCCAGAGAGATCAGAGAATCAGTGTCCTTCGCAACCTCTTCAACCGCTTCAAGCGAAATGACAATGAGAATGTCCAGCTCACATTTGACCGACTCACTGACATCACAAATGAGCCTCAAGCCCTCGGTGCTACTGAGATCACCAAACATGAAGTCGTCAAGACACTACTGAGATCACTTGATAGTTTGTTTGACACCCTAGCCCTGATGATTCAAGAACGTCCTGATTTCAAGACACTCGATCCATCTGACATACTTGAGAGGCTCAACACACATGAGTTTCAGCTTTCTGAGAAAAGAGATATCTACGGTCCAAACTATGGGTGAACTCATGCCTTGAAGGCAAAAGCTGTCTCGTCATCTGAAGAAGAATCTGACAGCAGTTCGGATGATCCTGAAGACATTGGAAGGGAACTTGCTATGCTTGTGAAGAAGTTCCAAAAATTCACCAAGAAGAAAGGTTTCAGAAAGTCTTCCCGATCAAGCTCAAGGAATGATGAAGCTTCTGCTCACGACTACAAGAAGAAAACATGTCACAAGTGCAAGAAACCTGGCCACTTCATCTCTGAGTGTCCACAGTGGGACAATGAGAACAAAAAGAAGAAGAAGAGCAAGGAATATGACTCTGACGACAAGAAGAAGAAGAAATACTCAAAGTCTTCTTCCAAGTCTTCCTCAAAGTCTTCATCACACAAGAAGAGCTCATCTGGCAAGGCACGTGCGTTTGTTGGCAAGGAAATGGATTCAGAGGAGGAGTCCGCTTCTGAGGAGGCGGAGGTGGAGTCTGAGGAGGAGTCCGATTCAGGCGTCGCATGTCTGGCTACAGCATACGTTGCCAAGTCCATCTTCAACACTGAAGACAATGACTTCATCACCGACACCGATGCAAATGACAAGGACTACTCCGCTTCTACCTACTGCTTCATGGCACGCGGTGCCAAGGTAAACACACGCACTACTCACTATCAAACATCTAGTGACGATGACTCTGATTGTGGTTCAAAAACCAGCTACAAAACACTTGCTAAAATTGCAACTGAACAACAGAAAGCTATGGAACATATTCAAAAACTGTTAGACAGAAGCGATGATCTGTTAGGTGCTGAAATGACTCGATCTGAATCCTTAATTGAAGACATAAAAAATCTTCACATTAAGTATCAGGAACTTGAAAGTCGTCATGAAACTCTCTCAACAACTCATGAAAAGCTTTCCTATGATTATCTTCAAAGGAAGCAAGATCTTGAGAAATTGAGAGCGGCTCATGAAGATCGTCAAAAGGAAAGCGAGTCACTTCGCGCCAAACATATCAGTTCCGCTCAGGAAGGATTTGAACCACCATGTCTTAAATGCATTGAGCTTGATAATGCTACGTCTGTTGCTGAATGTTCTACTGCTACTGCTGTTGCAATATCTTCAACTGTTGATGTGGTAACTAACCCCTCTGCTGAGGATACCACCGCTATTGCTGATGAGAATGCTAGGTTGAAGACATTGCTTGAAACAGGGATGTACAAAAGTCTTAAATGGCATCAGACACTATGTGATGTCCTCAAAAAGCAGATTCTGAACCGAAACCCGAGGAAAGAGGGTGTTGGGTTCGTAAGGAAAATGAATGCTGACGGCTCTTACTGGAAACCTGAGCAGTACCCCAAAACCATGTGGGTTGCTGCAAAGGAACCTTCAGCAGATCCATCCAATCTATCTGGCTTCACTTGTGCTAACCCCATTATCATTGATGAATCGTTTGATGCAAACTATATACTGTTTAAGAATCAGAATGGTGAAGTGTTTGCCAGGTACATTGGTACTAACTGCAGGAATGGACCGCCTATGAAGAAGATCTGGGTTCCGAAAAGGTGTCTGGAGAATCTTCCTGTGAATTTCATCATGACACCTCACGTGAAGAAGACAAATCTCAGACCAAAGGCTCCATACGGTCCAAAGGCTTCATACAAACAGAGGACTCACCTGAGTCGCACTAACGCAAATGTTTTGCAGGGAAACCATACTCAGGCATATGAATATGAGAGCGGTTCGTCAAACCGCCATGTTCATAAGACCAAGAACTATTCTTCTTATTCTTATGAGTACTATTGTCTGCCTGCCAGACTGTTTGCTAGGGCTCCAAAGCCAAAATTCTCAAATGCTGCACTTAGACTTATGGCTTCTAAGCCACCCTTGAAGATGTGGGTGGCTAAGAAAGCTTAACTCTCTTTTGCAGGGAAAGGTCTCCAGCAGAAAACCAAAATCATCTGACGCTATTGCTGGGGACCTTAAACATCTTGTAGGGCGCAAGATCAAATGCCCGAATGGTCTTACTATGTACTTCGTTCCTGAATCGCTTGCTACTCTCCCTATTAGTCCTAATCTGGATCTAAGCTTTCATAACCCACTGGTTCGTCAAATGTTTTTGCTTCACAATGCTCTTGGTGAAGCCTATCCCCCTAACTACACTGTAGGGTACGACACCATCGTCTTCAGAATGGATTATTGATAGTGGGTGTACAAATCACATGACTGGCAAAAGAAGCCTTCTTATGGACTCAACCTTACGTCCATCCGACAAGAGCCACATCACATTTGCTGACACTGGTAAAAGTAAGGTATTGGGTCTAGGTAGAGTTGCAATCTCAAGGGATCAACACATGGATAAAGTCATGCTTGTTGAATCCCTTGGCTTCAACTTAATGTCTGTCTCAATGCTTTGCGATTTGAACATGATCGTAATATTTGGAAAATATTTTTGCCTTGTACTAATGGAATCTGACAAGTCTCTAGTATTTGAAGGGTATCGAAAAGATGATTTGTACGTGGTAGATTTCTCAGCAGGACCACGGCTTGTCGTATGTCTTCTAGCAAAAGCTTCAGAATGCTGGCTCTGGCATCGGAGGCTAGGGCATGCTGGCATGAGGAACCTCCACACCCTTGCAAAGAAGAAGCATGTCATAGGCATCGAGGGCGTCAAGTTCAAGAAAGATCACTTATGCGGTGCTTGTGAACCAGGGAAGATGACGAGGGCCAAACATCCCTCGAAGACAATCATGACCACTACTCGACCCTTCGAACTGCTTCACATGGATCTTTTCGGTCCCACTCATTACTCAACTCTTACTACTACTGCTTGCCTCTATGGCTTTGTTATTGTTGATGATTATTCTAGATATACTTGGGTGCACATAATCCTTTACAAGACTGAAGTGTAGGATGTCTTCAGACGCTTCGCAAATCGAGCTATGAACAATTATGGCGCCAAGATAAAGCACATCAGAAGTGACAATGGCACTGAATTCAAGAACACTGGCCTTGATACATATCTTGATACCTTGGGCATCACACATGAATTCTCAGCCCCGTACATGCCACAGCAGAATGGCGTCGTCGAACGCAAGAACAGAACACTCATTGAGATGGCCAGAACGATGCTAGATGAATACAAGACCCCAAGAAAATTCTGGCCTGAAGCCATTGATACTGCATGCCATACAATCAATCGTGTTTATCTTCACAAGCTTCTGAACAAGACATATTATGAGCTCCTTACTGGCAAGAAGCCAAATGTCAGTTACTTCAGAGTATTTGGCGCAAGGTGCTGGATCAAGGACCCACATCACACCTCAAAGTTTGCACCAAAAGCACATGAGGGTTTTATGCTTGGATATGGAAAGGATTCGCACTCCTACAGAGTCTTCAATCTCTTTCATTACAAAGTGGTTGAAACAGTGGATGTGCGGTTCGATGAGACCAACGGTTCACAAAGAGAGCAACTACCAACATGAAGAACTGGAGAAATTATACCTTCTGAAGCTCATCCCGAAGAAGAACATATCATCTCAGCACCTGACCAACATGAAGACAATGCTCAGCCTGAAGACATTCCTTCAAACAACGACAATGATCAGCAAGAGCAAAATCTTCGCCCTGTACATCCTCGCGTTGCCAATGAAGTACAGATTGAAAGAATAATTGATAGCATCAATGCACCCGGTCCACTCACTCGTTCAAGGGCAACTCAGCTAGCAAATTTCTGTGGGCACTTCACATTTGTCTCAATAACAGAACCCAAGAAAGTTGAAGAAGACTTCATGGAACCTGAATGGATTCAAGCCATGCAAGAAGAGCTTCAACAGTTTGAGCTGAATAATGTATGGGAACTGGTTAAGCGTCCTGATCCACGGAAGCACAATATAATAGGCACCAAATGGATATACCGCAACAAGCAAGATGAGCATGGTCAAGTTGTCAGAAACAAAGCTCGTCTCGTTGGTCAAGGATATACTCAAGTGGAAGGCATTGACTTCGATGAAACATTTGCTCCTGTGGCTAGACTTGAAGCCATACGCATACTGCTGGCCTATGCAAATCATCATAACATACTTCTATATCAAATGGATGTGAAGAGTGCTTTTCTCAATGGCAAGATTGAAGAAGAAGTGTATGTTGCGCAACCGCCTGGCTTTGAAGATCCAAAACATCCTGACATGGTATACAAGCTCAACAAGGCACTGTATGGCCTCAAACAAGCCCCTCGGGCCTGGTATGACACACTCAAATACTTCCTGAAGAGCAAAGGCTTCATTCCTGGTTCCCTAGACCCCACTCTCTTCACGAAGACATATGATGGTGAACTGTTTGTGTGCCAAATATATGTGGATGACATTATCTTCGGCTGCACCAATCAGAAGTACAGTGAAGAGTTTGGATATATGATGCAAGAGCAATATCAGATGTCCATGATGGGAGAGCTGAAGTTCTTCCTCTGTCTTCAAATATGACAACAACGCAACGGCATCTTCATATCTCAAGAAAAGTATCTCAAAGATTGCCTGAAGAGGTTTGGTATGCAAGACTGCAAAGGCTTCACGACACCAATGCCAGCCAAACATCATCTGGGTCCTGACGACAATGGTAAAGAGTTTGATCAAAAGGTATACCGCTCCATGATTGGTTCTTTACTTTATCTATGTGCATCTAGGCCAGATATTATGCTTAGTGTTTGCATGTGTGCTCGATTTCAAGCGGCACCAAAGGAGTCGCATCACTTAGCTGTGAAGCGAATTCTTCGATATTTGGCTCACACCCCAACTCTAGGATTATGGTATCCAAAGGGCTCAGAGTTTGATCTGGTTGGATTCTCGGATGCTGATTATGCTGGTGAAAAAGTTGATCGCAAGTCTTCATCAGGCACATGTCACTTTCTGGGACGATCACTTGTATGTTGGTCTTCAAAGAAGCAGAACTGTGTATCTCCCTCCACTGCTGAATCCGAATACATTGCTGCTGGATCTTGCTGCGCTCAGCTTCTGTGGATGAAGCAAACACTCAAGGACTATGGCATTCATCTGAAGCAAGTGCCACTTTACTACGACAACGAAAGCACCATCAAGATTGCCAACAACCCAGTTCAGCACTCGAAGACAAAGCACATTGAAATTCGTCATCACTTTCTCAGAGATCATGTTGTGAAGGAAGATATTGATATCATACACGTCAACACTGAAGAGCAATTGGCAGATATCTTCACCAAGCCCTTGGATGAGAAGAGATTTTGCAAGTTACGGTGTGAGCTAAATATCCTGGAATCCTCAAATGTCCTGTGATCAGGCACACATCCTAACCCTAATGCATATTGATGACTTAGATGTGCAACACACGAAGTAAAGTATATCTTCAATCAATGAAGACATACATTCTAAGTGTGAATAAATTAATGTGGAATTTGACTTCGGAGCACCACGATAATTGTGCGCCGTGTATGGGTCTAATACTTCCTATACGGTGGGTAACGCCACCACCAAATGTTCCATTTTGAAGTGTTTCACTCATGGCGTTACCTTGCAATGTCTTCACATTTGGTTTGGCTTCGATCTCAACATATCTTCATGATTATCTTCACTATGTTGTTTATATAGATATATATATATATTAGTGTTCTGTCCTCTACAGCATTCACTTATAGCTATGTCTTCATTGTTGAATCTTTTGAACTAAGTGAATGTGATCGGACCCTAACCTCTCTATGCTTTCTATCTCAAATTCTATCTCTCCAAATCATATGCATTCTATTGAAACTGTCGAATGTCTTCTCTGCGTCCTTGTCAGCAGAAGATACAGAGACAACCATTAAGTCCGTTTTCAATGCTCATTCCTCCACATGAAACCCAGAGAAGTAGGAATGACCACCCGACAATCCAGGCGTGCGTGGGACGTGGAACAAACCCCAAAATTCCGCATAATGGCCACGTGTTCCTCAGATGCGAATCGCCAGGGGCACCTGTGTAATAACACAGTGCTGCCCCTGTACCTATAAATACACACTTCACAGCGGTCATTATCTCTTCTTCCACTCTCGTACGAACCCTAGCGCCACCGCTAGCCCTTGACGACGCCGACGATGAAGCGCTTCGCTGCCGCAACCTCTCCGACGCTGTCCTCACGCCGACCGCGGACATCGTCCTCTCCGCCGTCGCCGTAGGTGTCCTCCGTCGCCAAGTTAGGGCACGGAAGATCGAACTGCTTGGCCTCATCTTCCACTTCGTCTAGCAGTTCTTAGTGTGGTAAATAAAACTTCCTTTTTACAGCACCGTTGATCCTATGGATTTGTCACTTTCTACCACAAGCAGTTTCTATTCACACAAGTTAGATCTCTCTCATACTGCATCTCATAACATGCCTAGTATATTCACTTATGCTTCACAAAGTAGTTAGATTCCTCACTTGTACTGATCTGTGGATTCGTACAAATCTGGAACCAACTCCTTATCTATGAGTGAATGTCTTCGCACGATGAGGTCAATGTCTTCTAAACTGATTTATCTTCAAAATCTTCTGAGAATGCATATGACCTCTTCCCCTTCCCTCGCACCTTAATGCTGTCACAGGTACATGTCCGTGGGAGAATCCTTTGGTTCTCATAGTCTGCATTCATTTGCAGAATTCTTACAGCATCACATAAATTCTCCCGAAGCCAGTTCCTGTTTGTCCAGCAAGCGAAAACCTTTGAAGCCTTTGAACGTGTTGAAGCCTTTCAGTTTAAAGTTTATGGCTTCAGAGAAATCAGCAAGGAAGGGTGGCAGAAAGCGTCATGGAGAAACATCCAGAGATCTGCCAGATGACCTCTCAGAACTGTACAAGACAGATCCTGAAGAGGATTACAATCAGCGCAAGACCTGAATCCAATGGATTCGAAGATATTGGGCAGAACAATGGTTCAAATATCAATTTGTAACCCAGGAATATGCTGAGAAAAACACCATCAAGAGACCGTGGGGAGACATCCTATACAAGAATCTTCTACTCAGGTCCAGAGATGAAGCCATTGCTCAAGGCTTCTATCCATGCATGGTCCGTGAACCACAGCCTGCTGATGCACACTCGTCATCACTGCTATGGTGTCGTGACGACAATCTGTTCAAGCGCAACTTCCAGTTTGCCCAGAACTCAGCGAAGCAAAACAAGAAGACATTGGGACTAGACTTCAACCCTGGTCCCTCAGCTCCAAGGGCTGATGGCACACGACATGCAGAACCCAATGTCATCGGTCCTTTCGCCAACCTTGAAGGCCTCATCACCTACATCTTGGTTCAAGGGACTGCACTGAATGTGCCTGCAGCTGACAAATCTGAAGAAGCACCTGCAGCGCCGAAGACAAAGAAGCTGAAGAAGCCTAAAGCTTCAAAGCCTGCCCCCTCACCAAAAATCTCACGGGTGAAGCCACTGGCAACTGCACCTCCTGAAGACAGTGTGCAGTCCGAAGACTTATCACGCATCTCCAAGCCCCAGAAGGCCAAGATGCCTCTGCCACACACCGGCCAAGAGCTAACAGCTGCTGCCATTCTGCGCAATGATGCCATTGATCTGTCAAGCGATGAAGATCTTGCAGATGACGCTCTTGAGCAACTCATCAAGAGCAAAGAAGAAGCAGAAATCTTCAATGATCTGCCTCTCTTTGATGTAACCATCATCCACAACTTCATTGACGAGTGGTTTGACATGCCAAACATCAGCTTTGAAGATCTGCAACTACCAATTGGCCTCAGTGTCGCCTTCCAAGGCGCCATTGCTTCAGAGCTAGCTATCGCCCAGCGCATTGTTGAACTGAAGCAAAAGATTGACTATGAAAAGGCTCAGTTCAAGAAGCATATGGCCAAGCTCAGCGTGCAGGAAGTGAAGAAATTCAAGAGTATGATGCACGAGCTCAAGGAAGCCTTTGTAAATAAACGTGCAGAAGCTCAGGGTTCGCGTGAGCGCATGAAGACTCTGGCTGACAGATGTGTGCAAGCCTACAATGAGGCTGAGAAGCGCAAGGCCCTTGGGCGTCCTGGCATCGACCCCAGGATGGCCGCAAAGAAGAAGAAGAAGCATGCTACGACTGAACCTGATGCACCAAGGCAGGAAGCAGTTCCTATTGTCTTCCCAACTAAAATGACTGGCTCGAAGCCAAAACGCCGGTTAACAGCTTCAGAGCTCAAGAAGACAAGGACTGCTGAGGCTGAAGCTAGGAAGAGGAAACATTTTGAAGCCTCTCCAACTGCCCCCTCCAAGAAGAAGAGGAAGACCAAGAAAGATCGAGCAGCTCCCACAGAGCCCTTGATAGTTGAACCCATTTCTATGGTCTATCCTGAAGCTGAACGCCATGAACGCCAACTGACTATCCATGAGCCTGCTTCCACAGAGGCTCATGAAGCTGAAGACTTTCCAGCAGCTGATCCCATCGCTGCTGAAGACATTGGTCAACATGACAATGTAGAAGATGGTGCAGTCCTTCCTCAGAACAGCGAACTCATCAGCATTGGTCGTCCACTGACGCCAATTGCACAGGATGCTTCATGGGCGGATCGCCCACAAGAGGAAGAAGACTTTGAGGCCCAGCCCACTCCAACTCCACAGGCGTCGCCCGCGTTGCGCAGGCTTCGCAAAGGTCCAAGGCCTCAAGTCTCTGCTGAAGACAATCCAGCTGCATCAGCCGCGGAAGAAGAAGTCCCACGGGTTCCCACTCCCCTGTCCCAACAAGAAGCAGTTCTCAAGGAGAACGTGCCTGTGACCGACCCTCCAGCTCGTCAAGTGGAGGATGAAAATCTTGCGGCTGCCACAACCACCAATGAAGCTAATGTGGAGCCCTCCCCAACAGAAAAAGAAGACGACTATCATGTTGAGCACATGCCTCAGGTACAGAAGCCAATCCCAAGATTGCCAAGGTTCCCAGGTCCCGCATCAGCACCTGGCTCCTTCAATATCAATGGCTTCAGAGCAGACAACACATTCTTCGATAGCTCCAGGAACCCCTACTCAAGGGAAAGGATATCATCTGATCGGTTCTGTAGCTATCTGCAACGAAGCTATTACTCATGCATTCTTTACAACCAAGGTCGCATCTTCGCACACAAGCGCCTTGACATTGAAGCTATAGCTGGTCCACCCTGTCTGGAAGAAGCTTTGGATTGCTTCAAGGAAGTTGGACTGCTGCCGTTCGTTACTGACCAAGAGCATTGGAATGAAGAGTTGCTGCTCCAATTCTATGCCACACTTCACATCCACGGGTACAGCAGAGATCCGAAGACTTGGGTCCTGGAGTGGATGACAGGAAACGTTCATCATGAAGCCAATGCATTTGACATCATTGAGCTCACTGGTTTGCCCACTCCTGGCGATCTCAACAAGCATGGCTGTCAGCTTCATAGTGAAGCTATTGAGAGCATCTTTCAGAAGCCGGAACCTGATATGAGTCAGATGCTCAGCATGATGAAGCCATTGCCCCAAGATGCTGCTTATCCCACAGAGTTCTTCATTGAAGACCTTGAGTATCTGCCAAGAACCATCTATCACATCATCAGGCGAACTCTCTGTCCCATCAAAGGGCACTCTCCAAATGCCAAGCTTGAGGGTGCAATGAAGACTTTGGTCTTCTATATTCTTCATGGAAAATGCTTCAATGCACAGGACTTATTCATTCGCCAACTTGCTGCATCAGGCTCTGATCTGTTTGGCTTGAAGTTCTACGCCCCATGGGTAATGCGGCTGATCAAACTTCACTCCGCCATCTCATATCAGCCATCTGCTCGCAATCATCGGATTTTTCTGCCTGATGTGGATATGTCTATTGAAGCCATCTATCCTGAGCCTGCCAAAGAACCTCTAAGTCTTCAGAATGCAGAGCATCAGAGTTTCTCTCAGAACATTGAAGGAGCTGAAGTAGTCACTCGTGTGTATCCTTTGGCTGGCACTACACGTGCACCACATCCCGCGCCCACTGAAGCCACTGATAGTACAACTCTCCAAGACCCAAGAAGCGCACTCGTGTTCTCAACAACCGAGAACTTCTTGTGGCACTTCATCAAAAACAGGATAGGCATCATGACTGGCTGAAGCGTCAGATGCAAAGCCTCTTGGTGGATGTTAATCGCATTCGCAATCTTGCCACCAAGAATGCTTTTGTTGCCCATGAAACCTCTCGCCGCACATGGAAAGGGCTAACAATGATGTGTTCTGAAGATGATCTTCAAGAGGATGGCTTCACTGAGCGTTTCAAGTTTGACTCCACACCTCCTCGAAGGGCTGTGCTGCGACGAACTCCATCCCTTGAAGACTCTGAGTTCTCTTCCTCTGCTGCAACTGTGACTGCCAGAGTCATCAAGGATGAAGACGATGCTACTTCACCGCCACCTCCTTCAGCACGCTTCGACTCTGCTCCAAGCTCTTCAGCACCGCCAAACACCACCAATGACCCTGCTACTTCACCTACTCCTCATGGGAACGAGTAGATGCTCTATGTCTTCAAACCTTTTTGGTCCTTACTGACAAAAGGGGGAGAAGCATATGAGGTTGATAGTCTTCAAGCAGGTCCATATGGGAGGGTGCTTTATATTTTGCTTCGTGCTTACAACTCTCGTTTTGCTACATTTGGTTCTTTGAGTTGTAACACTTAAACTCGATGGTCGTCTGCTACTTATCTGCCACTTTGTTTTGCGATGATAAATTCCGCATGTGCGACGATAAATTCCACACTTAGATCATTCTGTAGACGTCCATTTTCCATTATGCATGTCATTATCTTCATATACTTTCACATGCATAGTGGATTGTCATCATAAGTTGAAGTGGATCTCCACAAGTACAACCTGCCATGTGCATTTGCATTCCAAAAGCAAATTACTTATATGAACATCTTCAGGGGGAGCCCTTGCAACTTATGAAGACAATTCCTTATCCTTTACAATTCCACAGATTATATTCCCCGTTGAAAACTTCAACTAGTTTGTCATCAATCACCAAAAAGGGGGAGATTGTAAGTGCATCTAGTGCCACCCCTAGTTGGTTTTGGAGTATTGACGACAAACCTAGTTGAGGGACTAATGTGTTTGTGAGAATTGCAGGATAACACAGGTAGAAGTCCCTCATTGATTCGGTTTTCCTACCAGAGATGACCCCTAAAAATGTATGAAGACATTGAAGTCAAAGGTGGTATATGAAGATATTCACATTGAAGACTATGACAAGAGAAGACACCACATGAAGCCTATGGAGCTCGAAGACTTAGATCTTTCGTAGTTCTCTTTCTTTTGTGTTGAGTCATAGGAACCACCGTACTGTTAAGTGGGGTCCAAGAGAACCAGTCAGAATGACTGAAGTGATGCCTAACCAAAACCTATGTCTTCGAGTGAAGACTATGAGCGCGAATCTTGTCCAGAGTCGGACAAGTCAGCTTTGCTTGCAGCCCAAGTAAAGTTGCTGTGTGAGTTTGAAATCTGACCGTTGGAACACATGTCAGTTCCTTAGTGACCCAGGGTCATTTCGGACAAATCAGGTTGGGTTGCCAAGTGGCTATAAATAGCCCACCCCCTACAACCATAAACGGTTGGCTGCTCAGATTCAGAGTACGGCTTTTGTCGTTTGAGAGCAACCCACCTCGAAGCCTTTGAGAGAGAATTCCTTGCGAGGATAAAGCCCTAACCACCAGAGCCAAAGAGAATTAGGCATCACTTAAGTCTTCTTGTCTGTGTGATCTGAAGACTTATTACACTTGAGGACTGTGCATCCTCCAGCCGGTTAGGCGTCGCGTTCTGAGCATCCAAGAGACATTGTGGATTGCCGGTGAACGAAGTCTGTGAAGGTTTGGGAGTCTACCTTGAAGACTTACTAGAGTGATTGGGCAAGGTCTGTGTGACCTTAGCTCAAGGGGAATACGGTGAGGACTGGGTGTCCTTAGCTGCGTGTTCAGGACTGGGTGTCCGGGACTATGTGTCCTAAGGTTTAAATACCTAGCCACCCTAACCAGACGTACATTTGTCACAACAACTGGAACTGGTCCAACAAATCATTGTCTTCAGCGTGTCACTAGTTTCATCTTCCCTTCCCTTTACTTACTGTTGCTCCTTGTGAAGTCATTGTATGTTTGCACTATCTTTTGTCTTCACTAAGTGACTGCATGTTCTGTATGGCTTCATAATATCTTCCTACCTGATCCTTACTACATTGCTGCTATTAAGTCATTGTGCTTTCACTTTATTGAATACTCGACTATGGCTTGCCTAGTGTAGTCTACCTTCCGCTCCATGGTAATAGGTTTATTTCTATCGTTTGTCTTCATAACTTCCACGTTTTGAAGACTTTCATAAAAATCGCCTATTCACCCCCCCCTCTAGTCGATATAACGCACTTTCATCCCTCCGTTCCTAAATATAAGTCTTTGTAGAGATTCCACTAGGTGGACTACATATGGAACAAAATGAATGAATCTACACTTAAAATGCATCTATATACATCTGTATGTGGTTCATGGTGAAATCTCTACAAAGACTTATATTTAGGAACAAAGGAAGTACTAGTATAGTACATACTATAATTTATCAGCGAGATAGTACAATGCTACGAAGCTTCCAGCTTCTGTTACATGTATCTTCCGTCCAAGGTTGCCTATTGCAACATTTCATCAAATACAAAGGAGACTAACATGCATGCTATTACATCTCAATGATTGATAGATCGTAGCAAATATGTACTCCCTCCGTTCCAAAATAAGTGTCTCAATTTTATGCAGGGGTGTTTGTTTCCAGGGACTTTTTAGTGTAGGGACTAGAAAAAGTCCCTCTTAGAGACTTTTTAACCAAACAGGAGGGACTACTAGGGACTAAAACATGCCTTTTGGGACTTGATGAAGAAGACTCTCAAGGAGAGTCTTTTTTGGGACTTTTCCAACAATGTCCCTCCCTGCACCCATTGCCCCGCCGCCCCATGGTGTTGTTTGGTTGTTATTTTTCTGTATACTGGGGGTAACATGGTCATTCAATAACCTATAGGGAGGGACTAGGGACTTTTTAGTCCCTGAAAATAAACAGGGCAGACTTTTTAAGGAGTAGGGAATTTTTAGTTGGGACTAGAAAAAGTCCTAGGACTTATGAACCAAATAGGGCCTCAATATGGACCACATACGGAGCAAAATGAGTGAATCTACACTCTAAAATACGTCTATATACATCAGTGTTTCGAGTATGTACTAGTAGTTCATATTGAAATCTACTAAAGGACATATATATTCCAAACAATATGATAATCTCTCTAACCAAGGTAGTAGGGACGAGGAGTAAAAGGAGGGAGTAGTAAAATTTTCTCCTCATCCTGCGAGCCACCACGTGCGTGGGCGAGGGAGTGGGCGTAAGGCGTACAATACTACTACTAGTAAGCAAGCTTCACCTCATACTACGAGCCACCGCACCCGTGGGCGGGGGAGACGGCATATTAAGCAAGCTTCTCCTCGTTCTACGAGTTGTCGGGACACATCAAAAGTACTCCAGTGTATAGAGCCTTGCCTCTAAGGTAGGCCCCACATGGTTTGCCTCTTTTTTAACATAACACGTCAAGTCCCAATTTGTTTGGTTACCCGTGGTAGACGATCCTCCCTCCATCTAGTGGACAACCAGTACACGTGTCAAATTACCACGTGGGCTGCCTTTTCATACAGAAATGAGCTCCACCGTGTACCCGCGCGGGTGTGGTTGGGAAAGAGACAGGAGTACGTGCATCGTGCGTGCACCTCTTCTCTTCGTGCACGTCCCCCACCTACGTGGGTGTGTGAGAGAGATACAAACCTAGACAAATGGCTTGTGCATTCGTGAGTGTTTTTTGTTTTGGGGGGGAGGTTGATTTCGTGAATGTATTTGTGGGAATATGTGTCGATGACATATCAAACAAAATTTTGCATGCAATGTGTGTGAAATGGAGGCCTATCCATATCATATATAGAGGGTCGGGCGATCCACGAGAAGAGAGGGAGGGGTCATAGATATCGATGGAGTCGAAGAGAGGATCAAGTGGGTGGGTGCGAGATTGATGAAGAGAGCCATTGAAATTGTGTGTGTGTGCAAGTCAAAGATATAGGGCGACTGACCTACCAGAACGTCAGAGGGCACAGGTCAAGTTTGTGTGTGGCAGGGAGACATGACTAGAGTGCTCGATGTATCAGTGTGTGTGTGGGAGGGGTGTGGGGGGGAGGGGTAGGCAGAGGCCTAACTATAGAGGTAGAACGACTCACATATGTGTTGAGAAGGAGAGACCCAGCTATGTCTTTAGGGAGATCGGTCGAAATCCATACATAACTGAAGGACGGGAAATAGGATGGGACAGAGAGAGAGGGAGGGAGAGGGGTAGAGTGCTGGATGGGTGATGGAGTTGCTTCTCAAAGATGGTGGGAGAGGCCTACTAGACAAACTAAGGGTGGAACTGTAATATTATCAATAAGAGTGGGGATGTGTTTCTGTGTGTGCCTATGCATGATAGATCTGTCGGGACGCGTCCATGGACGATGAAGGGGAACCATGTTTTTGGTAAGCAAAGCTAACTAGATCGATAGATCAATTGTTGTTTGTTGGAGGAAGGGAGAGACATAACTAATGAGGTAGATCGACTGACGCGTGGGGAAAAGAGTTATAAGGACCTAGCTAGCTATATGTATAGCGGGAGATTGGTCAATGTACGTCCATTTGTTAGAGGCAAATAAGGCCCGGCGAGACGGATAGACAGAGAGAATGGAGCTAGGAGGTGGTGCGAGAGGCCCATCTACTAGCTAGATAGGGGGATGACTGTGCGGTTTTGAGCACGATGAAAAGAGGGGCGAAAGTTTACACGTGTGTGGGACCGTATGAGAGACACAAGGCAAGGACACATAAAGGAGGAGATTGAAGGTGCGTGTGTATGTTGTAGGCAGACATCACTGGAGAGGTTTATCGATCGGTGTGTGTCGGAAAGGAGTTGTGGATACTGTGGGAGAACGACCTAAAGAAAAAATGAATGTGCGCTATGGATAGAATGCTGAGGGGGGGGCGAGGAGGGTGTGTGCATGCACGAGAGAAAGTTAGTGGTAGCTACAAAGGTTAGAAGATTGTGTGGGTGTAAGGGACTAACAAACATCATAATTTGATATGAAAGTGGATTCATATATTTGAATAGGAGATCATAGTGTTTTAAACATGTGCATGCATGAATATAGCGGTGATACACGTGTTGTGGTTTTGCACATGTTATACCATAATGTGATAATGCATGGTGTTTGCAACTCACAGCTAAATGTTGAACAATATAAACCATACTATACATCGAACAATCTCACATTTTATTTAAATTTGTGATAATGTGTGGGGTTTGCATCTTACAACTAAATATCGAACAATCTAAACAATACAACATATCGAACATTCTCACATTTTATTTGGATTTGTGGTAATGTGTGGTGTTTGCAACTCACATCTAAATACTTGTAGGCGTAGGGGGCGGGGCACCATACATAATGTGATAAACACATTATACATATGAGACATGGTTTAGATTATGAAGATCTAGCTAGAGCTTGAAATGTACTATGATTTGAAATCAACATAAAGTGGATTCAAAAAATCAAGTTCGAGTTCATATAGT
The DNA here is from genome assembly GCF_003073215.2 of Triticum urartu. Lineage (NCBI taxonomy): Eukaryota > Viridiplantae > Streptophyta > Magnoliopsida > Poales > Poaceae > Triticum > Triticum urartu. Next base: position 162,910,489 of record NC_053023.1, on the reverse strand, counting down.
ACACATAGTTCATATGTAACTCGAGACTAATCATGTGGTCTGCTGGTGAAGATAATACACAAACGATGGTTTAACTTGGCAATAATGATGATTGTAGATCTTATAAAAACAGAGAAACGGATTCAAATGCTTTGACTTCACAACAATCATTATTGTAGATCTTATTCAAATAGAGAAACGAATTCAAATTTAGTTCGTATTGAAGCGGTAGTATATACGTTTGGAATGCACTAAAACGTTCATTTGAGTACTAGGTTGCATGCATTATACACGTCGCGAAATATTTTAATTGAACACAACATGAATTCAAAGGTTTGAATGACATTTGTAGTGTGAATTGATTTGGTACAATACACATTAGGCTTGTCCGGAAATTTCAACCCGCGCCCTGTTAGCCCGAAATATTTAAGATATATCTTTGTCTCGTTGTGCTCCGACAACACCCTCCATCTCAACCTGCACCTTTCTATTCCAAAATTACAACGTGCGCGAAAACTCCCACCTCATGTGAAATCCTGACACGTGAAATGCCCGTGATACCCCTGAACCGAAAGAACCGCCTCAAATCGGTGGGGGTACTTTCGTAACTTACCCCACATTTCGGACAAGTGCGTCCCTAAGCCATGGTTCCCCACTCCCATCCCATTCGTCCACTCATTCGTACACCGAGGTCGGGAAAACCCGCGAAGCCCCACACCCTCCTCCGTCCGCCACCCAGCCGGAGCCTCTTCCCCAACGACGTCGTCCATAGCAACACCTCGACGTCCCTCATCCACCGTACCGGATGAGGATCCGTCGTCGATCTGGTCGTCCCGCCGGTTCAGCCACCCTGTCCTCCACCTCCAACGAGCTGCCCCGATGTTCCCTCGTCTTTCGCGCCACCTCCTGATACGTCTCCAACGTATCTATAATTTTTGATTGCTCCATGCTATATTATCTACTGTTTTGGACTATATTGGGCTTTATTTTCCACTTTTATATTATTTTTGGGACTAACCTATTAACCGGAGGCCCAGCCCAGAATTGCTGTTTTTTTGCCTATTTAAGTGTTTCGAAGAAACGGAATATCAAACGGAGTCCAAACGGAATAAAATCTTCGGGAACGTGATTTTCTCACCGAACGTCATCCAGGAGACTTGGACACTGCTCCAAGGAACAAAAGAGGCGGTCACGAGGGTGGGGGCGCCCCCCCTAGGGCACGCCCCCTGCCTCGTGGGCCCCTCGTTGCTCCTCCGGCGTACTTCTTCCTCCTATATATACACACGTACCCCCAAACGATCAGAAGAGGAGACAAAAACCTAATTCCACCGCCGAAACTTTCTGTATCCATGAGATCCCATCTTGGATCCTGTTCCGGAGCTCCGCCAGAAGAGGGTCGTCATCACGGAGGGCTTCTACATCATCCTAGCCTCTCCGATGAAGTGTGAGTAGTTTACCTCAGACCTTCGGGTCCATAGTTAGTAGCTAGATGGCTTCTTCTCTCTGTTTGAATCTCAATACAAAGTTCTCCCCTTCTCTTGTGGAGATCTATTCGATGTAATCTTGTTTTTGCGGTGTGTTTGTTGAGACCGATGAATTGTGGGTTTATGATCAAGTCTATCTATGAATAATATTTGAATCTTCTCTGAATTCTTTTATGTATGTGAAAGTGCGTTATATCGACTAGAGGGGGGGTGAATAGGCGATTTTTATGAAAGTCTTCAAAACGTGGAAGTTATGAAGAGAAACGATAGAAATAAACCTATTACCATGCAGCGGAAGGTAGACTACACTAGACAAGCCATAGTCAAGTATTCAATGAAGTGAAAGCACAATGACTTAATAGCAGCAATGTAGTAAGGATCAGGTAGGAAGATATTATGAAGCCATACAGAACATGCAGTCACTCAGTGAAGACAAAAGATAGTGCAAACATACAATGACTTCACAAGGAGCAATGGTAAGTAAAGGGAAGGGAAGATGAAACCAGTGACTCGTTGAAGACAGTGATTTGTTGGACTAGTTCTAGTTGCTGTGATAACTGTACGTCTGGTTGGGGCGGCTAGGTATTTAAACCTTAGGACACACAGTCCCGGACACCCAGTCCTGAACACGCAGCTCAGGACACCCAGTCCTCACCGTATTCCCCTTGAGCTAAGGTCACACAGACCTCGCCCAATCACTCTGGTAAGTCTTCAAGGTAGACTCCCAAACCTTCACAGACTTTGTTCACCAGCAATCCACAATGTCTCTTGGATGCTCAGAACGCGACGCCTAACCGGCTGGAGGATGCACAGTCCTCACGTGTAATAAGTCTTCAGATCACACAGATAAGAAGACTTAAGTGATGCCCAATTCTCTCTGGCTCTGGGTGGTTAGGGCTTTATCCTCGCAAGGAATTCTCTCTCAAAGGCTTCGAGGTGGGTTGCTCTCAAACGACAAAAGCCGTACTTTCAATCTGAGCAGCCAACCGTTTATGGTTGTGGGGGGTGGGCTATTTATAGCCACTTGGCAACCCGACCTGATTTGTCCGAAATGACCCTGGATCACTAAGGAACTGACACGTGTTCCAACGGTCAGATTTCAAACTCACACGGCAACTTTACTTGGGCTACAAGCAAAGCTGACTTGTCCGACTCTGGACAAGATTCGCTCTCATAGTCTTCACTCGAAGTCATAGGTTTTTGGTTAGGCATCACTTCAGTCAGTCTGACTGGTTCTCTTGGACCCCACTTAACAGTACGGTGGTTCCTATGACTCAACACAAAAGAAAAAGAACTACGAAAGAACTAAGTCTTCGAGCTCCATAGGCTTCATGTGGTGTCTTCTCTTGTCATAGTCTTCAAATGTGAATATCTTCATATACCACCTTTGACTTCAATGTCTTCATACATTTTTAGGGGTCATCTCTGGTAGGAAAACCGAATCAGTGAGGGACTTCTACCTGTGTTATCCTGCAATTCTCACAAACACATTAGTCCCTCAACTAGGTTTGTCGTCAATACTCCAAAACCAACTAGGGGTGGCACTAGATGCACTTACAATCTCCCCCTTTTTGGTGATTGATGACAAACTAGTTGAAGTTTTGAACGGGGAATATAATCTGTGAAATTGTAAAGGATAAGGAATTGTCTTCATAAGTTGCAAGGGCTCCCCCTGAAGATGTGCATATAGGTAATTTGCTTTTGGAATGCAAATGCACATGGCAGGTTGTACTTGTGGAGATCCACTTCAACTTATGATGACAATCCACTATGCATGTGAAAGTATATGAAGATAATGACATGCATAATGGAAAATGGACATCTGCAGAATGATCTAAGTGCGGAATTTATCATCGCACATGCGGAATTTATCATCGCAAAACAAAGTGGCAGATAAGTAGCAGACGACCATCGAGTTTAAGTGTTACAACTCAAAGAACCAAATGTAGCAAACCGAGAGTTGTAAGCACGAAGCAAAATATAAAGCACCTGCCCATATGGACCCGCTTGAAGACTATCAACCTCATATGCTTCTCCCCCTTTTGTCAGTAAGGACCAAAAAGGTTTGAAGACATAGAGCATCTACTCGTTCCCATGCGGAGTAGGTGAAGTAGCAGGGTCATTGGTGGTGTTTGGCGGTCCTGAAGAGCTTGGAGCAGAGTTGACGCATGCTGAAGGAGGTGGTGGTGAAGTAGCATCATCTTCATCCTCGATAACTCTGGCAGTCACTGTAGCAGAAGATGAAGAGAACTTAGAGTCTTCAAGGGGTGGAGTTCCTAGCAGCACAGCTCTTCGTGGAGGTGTGGAGTCAAACTTGAATCGCTCAGTGAAGCCATCCTCTTGGAGATCATCTTCAGAACACATCATCGTTAGCCCTTTCCTTGTACGGCGACAGGTTTCATGGGCAACGAAAGCATTCTTGGTTGCAAGATTGCGAATGCGATTAACTTCCACCAAGAGGCTTTTCATCTGACACTTCAGCCAGTCATGATGCCTATCCTGTTTCTGATGAAGAGCCACAAGAAGCTCTCGGTCGTTGAGAACACGAGTGCGCTTCTTGGGTCTTGGAGAGTTGTGCTATCAGTGGCTTCAGTAGGCGCAGGGTGTGGTGCACGTGTAGTGCCAGCCAAAGGATACACCTGAGTGACTGCTTCAACTCCTTCAATGTTTTGTGAGAAACTCTGATGCTCTGCATTCTGAAGACTTAGAGGTTCCTTTGCAGGCTCAGGATAGATGGCTTCAGTAGAGATATCCACATCAGGCAGAAAAAATCCTATAATTGCGAGCAGATGGCTGATATGAGATATCGGAGTGAAGTTTAATTAGCCGCATTACCCATGGGGCGTAGAACTTCAAGCCAAACAGATCAGAGCCTGATGCAGCAAGTTCGTGGATGAATAAGTCCTGTGCATTGAACCATTTTCCATGAATAATATAGAATACCAAAGTCTTCATTGCACCCTCAAGCTTGGCATTTGGAGAGTGCCCTTTGATGGGCCAGAGAGTTCTCCTGATGATGTGATAGATGGTCCTTGGCAGATACTCAAGGTCTTCAACGAAGAACTCTGTTGGATAAGCAGCATCTTGGGGCAATGGCTTCATCATGCTGAGCATCTGACTCATATCAAGTTCCGGCCTCTTAAAGATGCTCTCAATAGCTTCACTATGCAGCTGACAGCCATGCTCGTAGAGATCGCCAGGAGTGGGCAAACCAGTGAGCTCAATGATGTCAAATGCATTGGCTTCGTGATGAACATTTCTGGTCATCCACTCCAGGACCCAAGTCTTCGGATCTCTGCTGTACCCGCGGATGTGAAGTGTGGCATAGAATTGGAGTAGCAGCTCTTCATTCCAATGCTCTTGGTCAGTAACGAACGGCAGCAGTCCAACTTCCTTGAAGCAATCCAAAGCTTCTTCCAGACAGGGCAGACCAGCTATGGCTTCAATGTCAAGGCGCTTGTGTGGGAAGATGTGACCTTGGTTGTAAAGAATGCATGAGTAATAGCTTCACTGAGGATAGCTCCAGAACCGATCAGATGATATCCTTTCCCTTGAGTAGGGGTTCCTGGAGCTATCGAAGAATGTGTTGTCTACCCTGAAGCCATTGATATTGAAGGAGCCAGGTGCTGATGCAGGACCTGGGAACCTTGGCAATCTTGGGATTGGCTTCTATACCTGAGGCCTGTGCTCAACATGATAGTCGAACTGTGGACCGGCAGCAGACTCAGGAACAGAAGTGACGGGATTAGTGGCTTCACTGTCTTCTTTTTCCGTTGGGGAGGGCTCCACATTAGCTTCATTGGTGGTTGTGGCAGCCGCAAGATTTTCATCCTCCACTTGACGAGCTGGAGGGTCGGTCACAGGCACGTTCTCCTTGAGAACTGCTTCTTGTTGGGACAGGGGAGTGGGAACTTGTGGGACTTCTTCTTCCACGGCTGATGCAGCCGGATTGTCTTCAGCAGAGACTTGAGGCCTTGGACCTTTGCAAAGCCTGCGCAACGCGGGCGACGCTTGTGGAGTTGGAGTGGGCTGGGCCTCAAAGTCTTCTTCCTCTTGTGGGTGATCCGCCCATGAAGCATCCTGTGCAATTGGCGTCAGTGGACGACCAATGCTGATGAGTTCGCTGTTCTGAGGAAGGACTGCACCATCTTCTACATTGTCATGTTGACCACTGTCTTCAGCAGCGATGGGATCAGCTGCTGGAAAGTCTTCAGCTTCATGAGCCTTTGTGGAAGTAGGCTCATGGATAGTCAGTTGGCGTTCATGGCGTTCAGCTTCAGAATAGACCATAGAAATGGGTTCAACTATCAAGGGCTCTGTGGGAGCTGCCCGATCTTTCTTGGTCTTCCTCTTCTTCTTGGAGGGGGCAGTTGGAGAGGCTTCAAAATGTTTCCTCTTCCTAGCTTCAGCCTCAGCAGTCCTTTTCTTCTTGAGCTCTAAAGCTGTTGACCGGCTTTTTGGCTTCGAGCCAGTCATTTTAGTTGGGAAGACAATAGGAACTGCTTCCTGCCTTGGTGCGTCAGGTTCAGTCGTAGCAGGCTTCTTTTTCTTCTTTGCGGCCATCCTGGGGTCGATGCCAGGACGCCCAAGGGCCTTGCGCTTCTCAGCCTCATTGTAGGCTTGCACACATCTGTCAGCCAGAGTCTTCATGCGCTCACGCGAACCCTGAGCTTCTGCACGTTTCTTTGCAAAGGCTTCCTTGAGCTCGTGCATCATACTCTTGAAGTTCTTCACTTCCTGCATGCTGAGCTTGGCCATATGCTTCTTGAACTAAGCCTTTTCATAGTCAATCTTTTGCTTTAGTTCAACAATGCGCTGGGCAATAGCGAGTTCTGAAGCAATGGCGCCTTGGAAGGCGACACTGAGGCCAATTGGTAGCTGCAGATCTTCGAAGCTGATGTTTGGCGTGTCAAACCACTCGTCAATGAAGTTGTGGATGATGGTCACATCAAAGAGAGGCAGATCATTGAAGATTTCTGCTTCTTCTTTGCTCTTGATGAGTTGCTCAAGAGCGTCATCTGCTAGATCTTCATCACTTGACAGATCAATGTCGTCATTGCGCAGAATGGCAGCAGCAATTAGCTCTTGTCCGGTGTGAGGCAGAGGCATCTTGACTTTCTGGTGCTTGGAGATGCGAGATAAGTCTTCGGACTGCACACTGTCTTCAGGAGGTGCAGTTGCCAGTGGCTTCGCCCTTGAGATTTTTGGTGAGGGGGCAGGCTTTGAAGCTTTAGGCTTCTTCATCTTCTTTGTCTTCGGCGCTGCAGGAGCTTCTTCTGATTCAGCGTCAGCTGCAGGCTCATTCACTGCAGTCCCTTGAACTAAGATGCAGGTGATGAGGCCTTCAAGGTTGATGAAAGGACCGATGACATTGGGTTCTGCATCTCGTGTGCCATCTGCCCTTGGTGCTGAGGGACCAGGGTTGAAATCTAACCCCGAAGTCTTCTTGTTTTGCTTCGCTGAGTTCTGGGCAAACTGGAAGTTGCGCTTGAACAGATTGTCGTCACGACACCATAGTAGTGACGATGGGTGTGCATCAGCTGGCTGTGGCCCACGGACCATGCAGCGATAGAAACCTTGAGCAATGGCTTCATCTCTGGACCCGGGTAGAAGATTCTTGTATTGGATGTCTCCCCACGGTCTCTTGATGGCATTTTTCTCAGCATATTCTTGGGTTACAAATCGGTATTTGAACCATTCTTCTGCCCAATATCTTCGAATCCATTGGATTCGGGTCTTGCGCTGATTGTAATCCTCTTCAGGATCTGTCTTGTGCAGTTCTGAGAGTTCATCTGGCAGGTCTCTGGATGTTTCTCCACGACGCTTTCTGCCACCCTTCCTTGCTACTTTCTCTGAAGCCATAAACTTTAACTTGAAAGGCTTCAACACGTTCAAAGGCTTCAAAGGTTTTCGCTTGCTGGACCAACAGGAACTGGCTTCGGGAGAATTAATGTGATGCTGTAAGAATTCTGCAAATGAATGCAGACTATGAGAACCAAAGGATTCTCCCACGGACATGTACCTGTGACAACATTAAGGTGCGAGGGAAGGGGAAGAGGTCATATGCATTCTCAGAAGATTTTGAAGATAAATCAGTTTAGAAGACATTGACCTCATTTTGCGAAGACATTCACTCATAGATAAGGAGTTGGTTCCAGATTTGTACGAATCCATAGATCAGTACAAGTGAGGAATCTAACTACTTTGTGAAGCATAAGTGAATATACTAGGCATGTTATGAGATGCAGTATGAGAGAGATCTAACTTGTGTGAATAGAAACTGCTTGCGGTAGAAAGTGACAAATCCATAGGATCAACGGTGCTGTAAAAAGGAAGTTTTATTTACCACACTAAGAACTGCTAGACAAAGTGGAAGATGAGGCCGAGCAGTTCGATCTTCCGTGCCCTAACTTGGCGACGGAGGACACCTACGGCGACGGCGGAGAGGACGATGTCCGCGGTCGGCGTGTAGACGGCGTCGGAGAGGTTGCGGCAGTGAAGCGCTTCGTCGCCGGCGTCGTCGAGAGCTAGCGGTGGCGCTAGGGTTCGTGCGAGGGTGGAAGAAGAGATAATGACCGCTGTGAGTGTGTATTTATAGGCACAGGGGAGGCACTGTGCTATTACACAGGTGCCCCTGGCGATTCGCATTTGAGGAACACGTGGCCATTATGCGGAATTTTGGGGTTTGTTCCATGTCCCACGCACGCCTGGATTGTCGGGTGGTCGTTCCTACTTCTCCGGAATTCATGTGGAGGAATGAGCATTGAAAACGGACTTAATGGTTGTCTCTGTATCTTTTACTGACAAGGACGCAGAGAAGACATTCGACAGTTTCAATAGAATGCATATGACTTGGAGAGATAGAGTTTGAGATAGAAAGCATAGAGAGGTTAGGGTCCGATCACATTCACTTAGTTCAAAAGATTCAACATGAAGACATAGCTATAAGTGAATGCTGTAGAGGACAGTACACTATATATATATATATATAATCAACATAGTGAACATAATCATGGAAATATGTTGAGATCGAAGCCAAACCAAATGTGAAGACATTGCAAGGTAACGCCATGAGTGAAACACTTCAAAATAGTACGTTTGGTGGTGGCGTTACCCACCGTATAGGAAGTATTAGACCCAGACATGGTGCACAATTATCGTGGCGCTCCGAAGTCAAATTCCACATTAATGTATTCACACTTAGAATGTATGTCTTCATTGATTGAAGATATACTTCACTTCATGTGTTGCACATCTAAGTCATCAATATGCATAAGGGTTAGGATGTGTGCCTGATCACAGGACATTTGAGGATTCCAGGATATTTAGCTCAACCGTAACTTGCAAAATCTCTTCTCATCCAAGGGCTTGGTGAAGATATCTGCCAATTGCTCTTCAGTGTTGACGTGTATGATATCAATCTTCCTTCACAACATGATCTCTGAGAAAGTGATGACGAATTTCAATGTGCTTTGTCTTCGAGTGCTGAACTGGGTTGTTGGCAATCTTGATGGCGCTTTCGTTGTCTGCAAGTAAAGTGGCACTTGCTTCAGATGAATGCCATAGTCCTTGAGTGTTTGCTTCATCCACAGAAGCTGAGCGCAGCAAGATCCAGCAGCAATGTATTCAGATTCAGCAGTGGAGAGAGATACACAGTTCTGCTTCTTTGAAGACCAACATACAAGTGATCGTCCCAGAAAGTGACATGTGCCTGATGTAGACTTGCGATCAACTTTGTCACCAGCATAATCAGCATCCGAGAATCCAACCAGATCAAACTCTGAGCCCTTTGGATACCATAATCCTAGAGTTGGGGTGTGAGCCAAATATCGAAGAATTCGCTTCACAGCTAAGTGATGCGACTCCTTTGGTGCCGCTTGAAATCGAGCACACATGCAAACACTAAGCATAATATCTGGCCTAGATGCACATAGATAAAGTAAAGAACCAATCATGGAGCGGTATACCTTTTGATCAAACTCTTTACCATTGTCGTCAGGACCCAGATGATGTTTGGCTGGCATTGGTGTCGTGAAGCCTTTGCAGTCTTGCATACCAAACCTCTTCAGGCAATCTTTGAGATACTTTTCTTGAGATATGAAGATGCCGTTGCGTTGTTGTCATATTTGAAGACAGAGGAAGAACTTCAGCTCTCCCATCATGGACATCTGATATTGCTCTTGCATCATATATCCAAACTCTTCACTGTACTTCTGATTGGTGCAGCCGAAGATAATGTCATCCACATATATTTGGCACACAAACAGTTCACCATCATATGTCTTCGTGAAGAGAGTGGGGTCTAGGGAACCAGGAATGAAGCCTTTGCTCTTCAGGAAGTATTTGAGTGTGTCATACCAGGCCCGAGGGGCTTGTTTGAGGCCATACAGTGCCTTGTTGAGCTTGTATACCATGTCAGGATGTTTTGGATCTTCAAAGCCAGGCGGTTGCGCAACATACACTTCTTCTTCAATCTTGCCATTGAGAAAAGCACTCTTCACATCCATTTGATATAGAAGTATGTTATGATGATTTGCATAGGCCAGCAGTATGCGTATGGCTTCAAGTCTAGCCACAGGAGCAAATGTTTCATCGAAGTCAATGCCTTCCACTTGAGTATATCCTTGACCAACGAGACGAGCTTTGTTTCTGACAACTTGACCATGCTCATCTTGCTTGTTGCGGTATATCCATTTGGTGCCTATTATATTGTGCTTCCGTAACTAGTTCCCATACATTATTCAGCTCAAACTGTTGAAGCTCTTCTTGCATAGCTTGAATCCATTCAGGTTCCATGAAGGCTTCTTCAACTTTCTTGGGTTCTGTTATTGAGACGAGTGCGAAGTGCCCACAGAAATTTGCTAGCTGAGTTGCCCTTGAACGAGTGAGTGGACCGGGTGCATTGATGCTATCAATTATTCTTTCAATCTGCACTTCATTTGCAACGCGAGGATGTACAGGGCGAAGACTTTGCTCTTGCTGATCATTGTCGTCGTTAGAAGGAATGTCTTCAGACTGAGCATTGTCTTCATGTTGATCAGGTGCTGAGATGATAAGTTCTTCTTCAGGATGAGCTTCAGAAGGTATAATTTCTCCAGTTCCCATTAGCTTGATTGATTCACAGGATGGAACTTCACCTAGCACATTTGGCAGTTGCTCTCTTTGTGAACCATTGGTCTCATCGAACCGCACATCCACTGTTTCAACCACTTTGTAATGAAAGAGATTGAAGACTTTGTAGGAGTGCGAATCCTTTCCATATCCAAGCATAAAACCCTCATGTGCTTTCGGTGCAAACTTTGAGGTGTGATGTGGGTCCTTGATCCAGCACCTTGCGCCAAATACTGTGAAGTAACTGACATTTGGCTTCTTGCCAGTAAGGAGCTCATAATATGTCTTGTTCAGAAGCTTGTGAAGATAAACACGATTGATTGTATGGCATGCAGTATCAATGGCTTCAGGCCAGAATTTTCTTGGGGTCTTGTATTCATCTAGCATCGTTCTGGCCATCTCAATGAGTGTTCTGTTCTTGCGTTCGACGACGCCATTCTGCTATGGCGTGTACGGGGCTGAGAATTCATGTGTGATGCCCAAGGCATCAAGATATGTATCAAGGCCAGTGTTCTTGAATTTAGTGCCATTGTCACTTCTGATGTGCTTTATCTTGGCGCCATAATTGTTCATAGCTCGATTGGCGAAGCGTCTGAAGACATCCTGCACTTCAGTCTTGTAAAGGATTATGTGCACCCAAGTGTATCTAGAGTAATCATCAACAATAACGAAGCCATAGAGGCATGCAGTAGTAGTAAGAGTTGAGTAATGAGTGGGACCGAAAAGATCCATGTGAAGTAGTTCGAAGGGTCGAGTAGTGGTCATGATTGTCTTCGAAGGATGTTTGGCCCTCGTCATCTTCCCTGCTTCACAGGCACCGCATAAGTGGTCTTTCTTGAACTTGACGCCCTCGATGCCTATGACATGCTTCTTCTTCGCAAGGGTGTGGAGGTTCCTCATGCTAGCAAGCCCAAGCCTCCGATGCCAGGGCCAGCATTCTGAAGCTTTTGCTAGAAGACATACGGCAAGCTGTGGTCCTGCTGAGAAATCTGCTACGTACAGATCATCTTTTCGATACCCTTCAAACACTAGAGACTTGTCAGATTCCATTAGTACAAGGCAACGATATTTTCCAAATATTACGATCATGTTCAAATCACAAAGCATTGAGACAGACATTAAGTTGAAGCCAAGGGATTCAACAAACATGACTTTGTCCATGTGTTGATCCCTTGAGATTGCAACTCTACCTAGACCCAATACCTTACTTTTACCAGTGTCAGCAAATGTGATGTGGCTCTTGTCGGATGGACATAAGGTTGAGTCCATAAGAAGACTTCTTTTGCCAGTCATGTGATTTGTACACCCACTATCAATAATCCATTCTGAAGACGCTGGTGTCGTACCCTACAGTGCAGTTAGGGGGATAGGCTTCACCAAGAGCATTGTGAAGCAAAAACATTTGACGAACCAATGGGTTATGAAAGCTTAGATCCAGATTAGGACTAATAGGGAGAGTAGCCAGCGATTTAGGAACGAAGTACATAGTAAGACCATTTGGGCATTTGATCTTGCGCCCTACAAGATGTTTAAGGTCCCCAGCAATGGCGTCAGATGATTTTGGTTTTCTGCTGGAGACCTTTCCCTGCAAAAGAGAGTTAAGCTTTCTTAGCCACCCACATCTTCAAGGGTGGCTGAGAAGCAATAAGTCTAAGTGCAGCATCTGAGAATTTTGGCTTTGGAGCCCTAGCAAACAGTCTTGCAGGCGGACAATAGTACTCATAAGAATAAGCAGAATAGTTCTTGGTCTTATGAACATGGCGGTTTGATGAACCGCTCTCATATTCATATGCCTGAGTATGGTTTCCCTGCACATTTGCGTTAGTGCGACTCAGGTGAGTCCTCTGTCTGTATGAAGCCTTTGGACCGTATGAAGCCTTTGGTCTGAGGTTTGTATTCTTCACGTGAGGTGTCATGATGACATTCACAGGAAGATTCTCCAGACACCTTTTCGGAACCCAGATCTTCTTCATAGGCGGTCCATTCCTGCAGTTAGTACCAATGTACCTGGCAAACACTTCACCATTCTGATTCTTAAACAATATATAGTTTACATCAAAGGATTCATCAATGATAATGGGGTTAGCACAAGTGAAGCCAGATAGATTGGATGGATCTGTTGGAGGTTCCTTTGCAGCAACCCACATGGTTTTGGGGTACTGCTCAGGTTTCCAGTAAGAGCCATCAGCATTCATTTTCCTTACGAACCCAACACCCTCTTTCCTCGGGTTTCGGTTCAGAATCTTCTTTTTGAGGACATCACATAGTGTCTGATGCCCTTTAAGACTTTTGTACATCCCTGTTTCAAGCAATGTCTTCAACCTAGAATTCTCATCAGCAATAACAGTGCTATCCTCAGAAGAGCGGTTAGTTACCACATCAATAGTTGAAGATATTGCAACAGTAGTAGTAGTAGAACATTCAGCAACAGAAGTAGCATTATCACGCTCAATGCATTTAAGACATGGTGGTTCAAATCCTTCCTGAGCGGGACTGATTTGTTTGGAGTGAAGTGACTCGTTTTCCTTTTGAAGATCTTCTTGAACCGCTCTGAATTTTTCAAGATCTTTCTTCCTTTGAAGATAATCATAGGAAAGCTTTTCATGAGTTGTTGAGAGAGTTTCATGACGACTTTCAAGTTCCTGATACTTAACGTGAAGATTTTTTATGTCTTTAATTAAGGATTCAGATCGAGTCATTTCAGCACCTAACAGATCATCTCTTCTGTCTAACAGTTTTTGAATATGTTGCATAGTTTTCTGCTGTTCAGTTGCAATTTTAGCAAGTGTTTTGTAGCTGGGTTTTGAATCACAATCAGAGTCATCGTCACTAGCTGTTTGATAGTGAGTAGTGCGTGTGTTTACCTTGGCACTGCAAGCCATGAAGCAGTAGGTAGAAGCAGAGTAGTCCTTGTCATTTGCATCGGTGTCGGTGACGGTCATTGTCTTCAATATTGAAGATGGACTTGGCAACGTATGCTGTAGCCAAACTTGCGACGCCTGAATCGGACTCCTCCTCAGACTCCACCTCCGCCTCCTCAGAAGCGGACTCCTCCTCCGAGTCCATTTCCTTGCCAACAAACGCACATGCCTTTCCATATGAGCTCTTCTTGTGTGATGAAGACTTTGAGGAAGACTTGGACAAAGACTTTGAGTATTTCTTCTTCTTCTTGTCGTCAGAGTCATATTCCTTGCTCTTCTTCTTCTTTTTGTTCTCATTGTCCCACTGTGGACACTCAGAGATGAAGTGGCCAGGTTTCTTGCACTTGTGTCATGTTTTCTTCTTGTAGTCGTGAGCAGAAGCTTCATCATTCCTTGAGCTTGATCGGGAAGACTTTCTGAAGCCTTTCTTCTTGGTGAATTTTTGGAACTTCTTCACAAGCATAGCAAGTTCTCTTCCAATGTCTTCAGGATCATCAGAACTGCTGTCAGATTCTTCTTCAGATGAGGAGACAGCTTTTACCTTCAAGGCACGAGTTCGCCCATAGTTTGGACCCTAGATATCTCTTTTCTCAGGAAGCTGAAACTCATGTGTGTTGAGCCTCTCAAGTATGTCAGATGGATCGAGTGTCTTGAAATCAGGACGTTCTTGAATCATCAGGGCTAGGATGTCAAACGAACTATCAAGTGATCTCAGTAGTGTCTTGACGACTTCATGTTTGGTGATCTCAGTAGCGCCGAGGGCTTCAAGCTCATTTGTGATGTCAGTGAGTCGGTCAAAAGTGTGCTGGACATTCTCATTGTCATTTCACTTGAAGCGGTTGAAGAGGTTGTGAAGGACACTGATTCTCTGATCTCTCTGGGTTGAGATGCCTTCATTGACCTTGGAGAGCCAGTCCCAGACCAGCTTAGATGTCTTCAAAGCACTCACACGGCCATACTGTCCTTTGGTCAGGTGACCACAGATGATATTCTTGGCAGTAGAGTCCAGTTGAACAAATTTCTTGACGTTAGCAGCAGTGACACCTTCTCCAGCCTTGGGAACGCCGTTTTTGACAACATACCATAGGTCGACATCAATGGCTTCAAGATGCATGCGCATCTTATTCTTCCAGTAGGGATATTCAGTTCCATCGAAGACGGGGCACGTAGCGGAGACCTTAATTATCCCTGCAGTCGACATAGCTAAAACTCCAGGTGGTTAAACCGAATCACACAGAATAAGGGAGCACCTTGCTCTGATACCAATTGAAAGTGCGTTATATCGACTAGAGGGGGGGTGAATAGGCGATTTTTATGAAAGTCTTCAAAACGTGGAAGTTATGAAGACAAACAATAGAAATAAACCTATTACCATGCAGCGGAAGGTAGACTACACTAGACAAGCCATAGTCAAGTATTCAATGAAGTGAAAGCACAATGACTTAATAGCAGCAATGTAGTAAGGATCAGGTAGGAAGATATTATGAAGCCATATAGAACATGCAGTCACTCAGTGAAGACAAAAGATAGTGCAAACATACAATGACTTCACAAGGAGCAACACTAAGTAAAGGGAAGGGAAGATGAAACCAGTGACTCATTGAAGACAATGATTTGTTGGACCAGTTCCAGTTGCTGTGACAACTGTACGTCTGGTTGGGGCGGCTAGGTATTTAAACCTTAGGACACACAGTCCCGGACACCCAGTCCTGAACACGCAGCTCAGGACACCCAGTCCTCACCGTATTCCCCTTGATCTAAGGTTACACAAACCTCGCCCAATCACTCTGGTAAGTCTTCAAGGTAGACTCCCAAACCTTCACAGACTTCGTTCATCGGCAATCCACAATGTCTCTTGGATACTCAGAACGCGATGCCTAACCGGCTGGAGGATGCACAGTCCTCAAGTGTAATAAGTCTTCAGATCACACAGACAAGAAGACTTAAGTGATGCCCAATTCTCTCTGGCTCTGGGTGGTTAGGGCTTTATCCTCGCAAGGAATTCTCTCTCAAAGGCTTCGAGGTGGGTTGCTCTCAAACGACAAAAGACGTACTTTCAATCTGAGCAGCCAACCGTTTATGGTTGTGGGGGGTGGGCTATTTATAGCCACTTGGCAACCCGACCTGATTTATCCGAAATGACCCTGGGTCACTAAGGAACTGACACGTGTTCCAACGGTCAGATTTCAAACTCACACGGCAACTTTACTTGGGCTACAAGCAAAGCTGACTTGTCCGACTCTAGACAAGATTCGCTCTCATAGTCTTCACTCGAAGACATAGGTTTTTGGTTAGGCATCACTTCAGTCAGTCTGACTGGTTCTCTTGGACCCCACTTAACAGTACGGTGGTTCCTATGACTCAACACAAAAGAAAAAGAACTACGAAAGAACTAAGTCTTCAAGCTCCATAGGCTTCATGTGGTGTCTTCTCTTTTCATAGTCCTCAAATGTGAATATCTTCATATACCACCTTTGACTTCAATGTCTTCATACATTTTTAGGGGTCATCTCTGGTAGGAAAACCAAATCAATGAGGGACTTCTACCTGTGTTATCCTGCAATTCTCACAAACACATTAGTCCCTCAACTAGGTTTGTCGTCAATACTCCAAAACCAACTAGGGTGGCACTAGATGCACTTACAATCTCCCCCTTTTTGGTGATTGATGACAAACTAGTTGAAGTTTTGAACGGGGAATATAATCTGTGACAGAAGGAGCAGCAAGGCACGTATTGTATCGTTGCCATCGAGGATAACAAGATGGGGTTTATTTCATATTGCATGAATTTATCTCTCTACATCATGTCATCTAGCTTAAGGCGTTACTCTGTTTTTAACTTAATACTCTAGATGCATGCTGGATAGCGGTTGATGAGTGGAGTAATAATAGTAGATGCAGAATCTTTTCGATCTACTTTTCACAGACGTGATGCCTATATACATGATCATGCCTAGATATTCTCATAACTATGCTCAATTCTGTCAATTGCTCAATAGTAATTTGTTCACCCACCATAGAATACTTATGCTCTTGAGAGAAGCCACTAGTGAAACCTATGGCCCCCGGGTCTCATCATATCAATCTCCATCACTTTAATCTTGCTTTGCTTTTTTACTTTGCTTTTACTTTTTACTTTGCATCTTTATATCAAAAATACCAAAAATATTATATCTATCAGATCTCACTCTCGTAAGTGACAGTGAAGGGATTGACAACCCCTAATCGCATTGGTTGCGAGTAGCTATCGCTTTGTGTAGGTACAAGGGACTTGAGCGTGGGCTCCTACTGGATTGATACCTTGGTTCTCAAAAACTGAGGGAAATACTTACGCTACTCTGCTGTATCATCCCTTCCTCTTCGGGTAAAACCAACGCAAGCTCAATACGTAGCAAGAAGGATTTCTGGCGCCGTTGCCGGGGAGTCTACGCAAAAAGTCAACATACCAAGTACCCATCACAATCCCTATCTCTCGCATTACATTATTTGCCATTTCCCTCTCGTTTTCCTCTCCCCCACTTCACCCTTGCCGTTTTATTCGCCCTCTCTCTCTATCCTCCCTCTCTATTTGCCTCCTTTTGCCCGTTTGCCTCTTGTTTGCTCGTGTGTTAGATTGCTTGTTTGTCGCGAGGGCTCAAGATACTACTAAATTGTGTGACTTCACCAATACCAATAATAATGATTTCCTTAGCACTACGATTGCTCCTCTTACCGATGCTGAATCTTGTGAAATTAATACTGCTTTGTTGAATCTTGTTATGAAAGATCAATTCGCCGGCCTTCCTAGTGAAGATGCCGCTACTCATCTGAATAGCTTCGTTGATTTATGTGATATGCAAAAGAAAAAATATGTCAATAACGATGTCGTTAAATTGAAGCTATTTCCTTTTTCGCTTAGAGATCGTGCTAAAGCGTGGTTTTCGTCTTTGCCTAAGAATAGTATTGATTCATGGAACAAGTGCAAAGATTCTTTTATCTCTAAGCCCTGTTCAAGAATTCATCCGATTAACCAGTTAACTTGCCGATTAATCCCTACTCATAGGGTCCCCGAATAGTCTATTACCCGATAAATCGTCCGATTAATTGATTAAATGGCCGATTAACTTGCCGATTAGCCTATTAATCCCCTACTCACCAGCCGACCGAGCAGCTACCAGTTAAAGATTTCCTCAACAATGTCTCGAAGTATTTTCCTCTCGCTAAGATCATCTCTCTTAGAAACGATATTATGAACTTTAAGCAACTTGATCATGAACATGTTGCACAAGCTTGGGAGAGAATGAAATTAATGATACGTAATTGCCCTACTCATGGTTTGAATTTGTGGATGATCATACAAAATTTTTATGCCGGATTGAATTTTGCTTCTAGAAATCTTTTAGATTCGGCCGCGGGAGGCACTTTTATGGAAATCACTTTAGGAGATGCTACTAAACTCCTAGATAATATTATTGTTAATTATTCTCAATGGCATACAGAAAGATCTTCTAATAAAAAAGTGCATGCGATAGAAGAAATTAATGTGTTGAGTGGAAAGATGGATGAACTTATGAAATTATTTTCTACTAAGAGTGTTTCTTCTGATCCTACTGATATGCCTTTGTCTACTTTGATTGAGAATAACAATGAATCTATGGATGTGAATTTTGTTGGCAGGAATAATTTTGGTCACAACGCTTATAGAGGGAATTTTAATCCTAGGCCATATCCTAGTAATCCTTCTAATAATTATGGTAATTCCTACAACAACTCTTATGGAAATTATAATAAGATGCCCTCTGAATTTGAGAATAGTGTTAAAGAGTTTATGAATTCACAAAAGAATTTTAATGCTTTGCTTGAGGAGAAATTGCTTAAAGTTGATGATTTGGCTAGAAACGTTGATAGAATTTCTCTTGGGGTTGATTCTTTAAAGCTTAGATCTATTCCTCCTAAACATGATATCAATGAGTCTCTCAAAGCCATGAGAATTTCCATTGATGAGTGCAAGGAAAGAACCGCTAGGATGCGTGCTTCCAAAGATGCCTTTATTAAAGCGTGTTCTTCCAATTCCTATGAAAATCAAGATGAAGATCTAAAAGTTATTGATGTGTCTCCTATTAAATCTTTGTTTTGCAATATGAATCTTTATGAAACTGAATATGATCTTCCTTTACCTAGAAGGCGTTCTAAAAATTTGGAGTATTTAGATCTTAATGATGAAATTGATGAAAGTGGGATTGAAAGAAATAAAAATCTAGATGTTACTAAACCCACTGTATTGGATTTCAAGGAATTTAATTATGAAAGTTGCTCTTTAATTGATTGTATTTCCTTGTTGCAATCCGTGATAAATTCTCCACATGCTTATAGTCAAAATAAAGCCTTCACCGAACATATTGTTGATGCCTTGATGCAATCTTATGAAGAAAAACTTGAGTTGAAAGTTTCTATCCCTAGAAAACACTATGATGGGTGGGAACCAACTATTAAAATTAAAATTAAAGATCATGAGTTTTATGCTTTGTGTGATTTGGGCGCTAGTGTCTCTACTATTCCCAAGACTTTGTGTGATTTACTAGATTTCCGTAATTTTGATGATTGCTCTCTAAACTTGCATCTTGCGGATTCCACTATTAAGAAACCTATGGGAACGATTAATGATGTTCTTATTGTTGCAAATAGGAATTATGTGCCCGTAGATTTCATTGTTCTTGATATAGATTGCAATCCTTCTTGCCCTATTATTCTTGGTAGACCTTTCCTTAGAACGGTTGGTGCGATTATTGATATGAAGGAAGGGAATATTAGATTTCAATTTCCATTAAAAAAGGGCATGGAACACTTTCCTAGAAAGAAAATAAAATTACCATATGAAACTATCATGAGAGCCACTTATGGATTGCCTACCAAAGATGGCAATACCTAGATCTATCCTCGCTTTTATGCCTAGCTAGGGGCGTTAAACGATAGCGCTTGTTGGGAGGCAACCCAATTTTATTTTTATTACTTGCTTTTTGCTCCTGCTTATTTATAAATAAATTAGTTAGCCTCTGTTTTGGTTGTGTTTTTTTGTTTAATTAGTGTTTGTGCAAAGTAGAACCGTTGGGAAGACTTGGGGAAAGTCTTGTTGAACTTGCTGTAAAAAACAGAAACTTTAGCGCTCACGAGAACTGATTTCATTTTTATTTGAAGAGCGCTATTTAGTTAATTATTTTTGCAGATGATTAATAGATAAATTCCTCACGTCCAGCAATGTATTTTAGAATTTTTGGGGTTCCAGATCTTGCGCTAGCTACAGATTACTACAGACTGTTCTGTTTTTGACAGATTCTGTTTTTCGTGTGTTGTTTGCTTATTTTGATGAATCTATGGCTAGTAAAATACTTTGTAATCCATAGAGAAGTTGGAATACATTAGGTTTAACACCAATATAAATAAAGAATGAGTTAATTTCAGTACCTTGAAGTGGTCTTTTGTTTTCTTTCGCTTACGGAGCTCACGAGTTTTCTATTTTGAGTTTTGTGTTGTGAAGTTTTCAAGTTTTGGGTGAATTCTTTTGATGGATCATGGAACAAGGAGTGGAAAGAGCCTAAGCTTGGGTATTCCCATGGCACCCCCAAGATAATCCAAGGACACCAAGAAGTCAAATCTTGGGGATGCCCCTCTTTCGTCCACTTCCATCGGTAATTTACTTGGAGCTATATTTTTATTCACCAACATGATATGTGTTTTGCTTGGAGCGTCTTGTATTATTTGTGTCTTTGTGTCTTAGTATGCCACAATAATCCTTGCTGTACACACCTTTTGAGAGAGCCATA
The DNA here is from genome assembly GCF_003073215.2 of Triticum urartu. Lineage (NCBI taxonomy): Eukaryota > Viridiplantae > Streptophyta > Magnoliopsida > Poales > Poaceae > Triticum > Triticum urartu. Next base: position 162,890,194 of record NC_053023.1, on the reverse strand, counting down.
CATGAATTAAAATTTGATAGAATACTCTATGTGCTTAAGTTATATATTTTGAGCTAAGTAGTTTTGCTCTATGTGCCTCACTTATATCTTTTGAGCTAGTTAATTTTGCTCTATGTGCTTCACTTATATATTTTGAGCTAAGTAATTTTGCTCTATGTGCTTCACTTAGATCTTTTAGAGCACGGTGGTGGATTTGTTTTAAAGAAACTATTGATCTCTCATGCTTCACTTAAATTATTTTGAGAGCCTCTTAATAGCATGGTAATTTGCTTAATAATAATATGATTGGTATTCATGATTTGTGAAACTTTCTTTTGAGTGTGTTGAATACTAAGAAAAGATTGAAGCATGCTAATTGTTTTGAGACATGGAGGTGATAATATTGAAGTCATGCTAGTTGAGTAGTTGTGAATTTAAAGAATACTTGTGTTAAGGTTTGTGATTCTCGTAGCATGCACGTATGGTGAACCGTTATGTAACAAAGTCAGAGCATGATTTATTTATTGATTGTCTTCCTTATGAGTGGCGGTCGGGGATGAGCATGGTCTTTTACTACCAATCTATCCCCCTAGTAGCATGCGCGTAATACTTTGCTTTGACAACTTCTAGATTTTTGCAATAAGTATATGAGTTCTTTATGACTAATGTTGAGTCCATGGATTATACGCACTCTCACCCTTCCACCTTTGCTAGCCTCTCTAATATTGCGCACTTTTCGTCGGTATCATACACCTACCATATACCTTCCTCAAAACAGCCGCCATACCTACCTATTATGGCATTTCCATAGCCATTCCAGGATATATTGCCATGCAACTTTCCACCATCTAGTTCATCATGACACATTCATCATTGTCATATTGCTTAGCATGATCATGTAGTTGACATAGTATTTGTGGCAAAGCCACCATTCATAATTTCTTCATACTTGTCACTCTTGATTCATTGCATATCCCAGTACACCGCCAGAGGCATCCATATAGAGTCATACTTTGTTTTAGAATCGAGTTGTAATCATTGAGTTGTAAATAAATAAAAGTGTGATGATCATCATGCAATAGAGCATTGTCCCAAAAAAAGGCCAAATAAAAAAAAGGGAAAGTCCAAAAAAAGAGAAAGGCCAAATAAAAAATAAAAAATTAAAAAGGGGCAATGCTACTATCATTTTTTCCACACTTGTGCTTCAAAGTAGCACCATGATATAGTGAGTCTCATATATTGTGCTTCAAAGTAGCACCATGTTCTTCATATAGAGAGTCTCATATGTTGTCACTTTCATATACTAGTGGGAATTTTACATTATAGAACTTGGCTTTTATATTCCAATGATGGGCTTCCTCAAATTGCCCTAGGTCTTCGTGAGCAAGCAAGTTGGATGCACACGCACTAGTTTCTTTTGTTGAGCTTTCATACATTTATAGCTCTAGTGCATCCGTTGCATGGCAATCCCTACTCACTCACATTGATATCTATTGATGGGCATCTCCATAGCCCATTGATACGCCTAGTTGATGTGAGACTATCTTCCCATCCTTTTTGTCTTCTCCACAACCACCATTCTATTCCACCTATAGTGCTATATCCATGGCTCACGCTCATGTACGGCGTGAAGATTGAAAAAGTTTTGAAAAAGTTAGAGTATGAAACAATTGCTTGGCTGGTCATCGGGGTTGTGCATGATTTAAATACTTTGTGTGGTGAAGATGGAGCATAGCCAGACTATATGATTTTGTAGGGATAACTTTCTTTGGCCATGTTATTTTGAGAAGACATAATTGCTTTGTTAGTATGCTTGAAGTATTATTATTTTTATGTCAATATAAACTTTTGTCTTGAATCTTTCTAATCTGAATATTCATACCGCAATTAAGAAGATTTGCATTGAAATTATGCCAAGTAGCACTCCGCATCAAAAATTCTCTTTTTATCATTTACCTACTCGATGACGAGCAGGAATTAAGCTTGGGGATGCTTGATACGTCTCCAACGTATCTATAATTTTTGATTGCTCCATGCTATATTATCTACTGTTTTGGACTATATTGGGCTTTATTTTCCACTTTTATATTATTTTTGGGACTAACCTATTAACCGGAGGCCCAGCCCAGAAATGCTGTTTTTTGCCTATTTCAGTGTTTCGAAGAAACGGAATATCAAATGGAGTCCAAACGGAATAAAATCTTCGGGAACGTGATTTTCTCATCGAACGTGATCTAGGAGACTTGGACCCTGCTCCAAGGAACAAAAGAGGCGGTCACGAGGGTGGGGGACGCCCCCCCCCCTAGGGCGCGCCCCCTGCCTCGTGGGCCCCTTGTTGCTCCTCCGGCGTACTTCTTCCTCCTATATATACACACGTACCCCCAAACAATCGGAAGAGGAGCCAAAACCTAATTCCACCGCCGCAACTTTCTGTATCCACGAGATCCCATCTTGGGGCCTATTCCGGAGCTCCGCCGGAAGAGGGCCGTCATCACGGAGGGCTTCTACATCATCCTAGCCTCTCCGATGAAGTGTGAGTAGTTTACCTCAGACCTTCGGGTCCATAGTTAGTAGCTAGATGGCTTCTTCTCTCTCTTTGAATCTCAATACAAAGTTCTTCCCCTCTCTTGTGGAGATCTATTCGATGTAATCTTCTTTTTGCGGTGTGTTTGTTGAGACCGATGAATTGTGGGTTTATGATCAAGTCTATTTATGAATAATATTTGAATCTTCTCTGAATTCTTTTATGTATGATTGGTTATCTTTGCAAGTCTCTTCGAATTATCCGTTTGGTTTGGCCAACTAGATTGGTAGTTCTTGCCATGGGGGAAGTGCTTAGCTTTGGGTTCGATCTTGCTATGTCCTTACCCAGTGACAGATGGGGCAGCAAGGCACGTATTGTATCGTTGCCATCGAGGATAACAAGATGGGGTTTATTTCATATTGCATGAATTTATCTCTCTACATCATGTCATCTTGCTTAAGGCGTTACTCTGTTTTTAACTTAATACTCTAGATGCATGCTGGATAGCGGTCAATGAGTGGAGTAATAGTAGTAGATGCAGAATCGTTTCGATCTACTTGTCACGGACGTGATGCCTATATACATGATCATGCCTAGATATTCTCATAACTATGCTCAATTCTGTCAATTGCTCAACAGTAATTTGTTCACCCACCGTAGAATACTTATGCTCTTGAGAGAAGCCACTAGTGAAACCTATGGCCCCCGGATCTATTCTCATCATAACAATCTCCATCACTTTAATCTTGCTTTGCTTTTTTACTTTGCTTTTACTTTTTACTTTGCATCTTTATATCAAAAATACCAAAAATATTATATCTATCAGATCTCACTCTCGTAAGTGACCGTGAAGGGATTGACAACCCCTAATCGCGTTGGTTGCGAGTAGCTATCGCTTTGTGCAGGTACGAGGGACTTGAGCGTGGGATCTTACTGGATTGATACCTTGGTTCTCAAAAACTGAGGGAAATACTTACGCTACTCTGCTGCATCATCCCTTCCTCTTCGGGGAAAACCAACGCAAGCTCAAGACGTATCACCTCCATTCCCACACCGCTGTCTTCACCTGCACCACTGGAAGAGCATCATCATCACTGTTTCCTCGGATGAAGCTGCAGCCTAATCGGCGCCACCAAAGAGGTTGTACACTAATCGCCGCATTTTCTTCTTGATTCGATCTCACGATGCTATCGGCGCTCGGTCCCGAGCCGACACGGCGCGGCTCCATCCACGGCAGCATCGTCGGCCATTTCCTCCACGGCATCGCTCCCTCGGCGGCGACGTCCACATCAGCAGGAGTTGTTGCTGCTTTAGCTCTCGCTCGCGTTGCTACTCTGCTCTTGCTCTCGGTCCCCTGCCGTGTCTGCTCTTGCTCTTGCCCTTGCTCTAGCTCTTGCTCTTGCTTGCGATGCTGCTCCGATTTAACTACACTTCAGTCGACTGAATCGACTTTTGGGTCAGTCGATTTTCAGGGGGTGGGGGGGCTCGCCAGAGTTAAGGAAGAACTAGCCGCAGTGGGAGGGGTGCTCACCGGAGAGGTACCCCACTATCTATCTTAGGGTTCACGGTGGGGGCGGTAGTCGCCGGCGGTGGTGGGGCGATGGCGTGGGGATCGCCGAAGAAAAAGCTCGGCACAGGGGGGGCTAGAGGGATGGCCGGGGAGGCAGCGGACCGGCGATGGGGAGTGTTTTCGGGGCGGGCGAGGCGGCGCACCGCCGGCCGCGGGCGGCGGGGGGCGGCTGTTTGGCCAGTGGTGGCTGGCGGCTCAGGGGGGTGGAGGTTGGAGATGAACTGCAGGCCCTTGATTCCGTATCCAACGGCTGTAAAATCGACTGACCAGAGATGAAAAAGTCAGTCGACTGACGTGTAGCCTCACCTCTAGTGCGTTCAGTTTCGACAGTAAAATTAAGTTTCAATAGCAAAATTCAGTTTCGACAGTTAAGTTCAGTTCCGATAGTTAAATTCAGTTTCGATAGTTAAGTTCATAGATGAGCGGCTAATGTTTTTTTTGCATCTAGCACTTTGTTGTTATGTATTTTACGTCATCTATTGGAGATGCTATTAGAATTCCACTCAGGTTAAGGTTGCCTCTCTTGTCCTGCTTCAGCCTCAGCGTCGTACAACTCACTAGAGATGCTCCAACGATGAAACCCTCCATCACAGTGGAGCAGTCCCTCGGGCTCCATCTCCAGACGCCTAAGATCTTCTTCCCCTCCTCCGACAGCCAAGTCAGCCAGAGCATCCTCACCGACCAACCCAATCACGCTGAGATCGACATGGCTTTGCCAAAGAGGTTGTACACTTGTTGCATCTCTTTTTTACTCTACATGTTATATACATTGTCCACTGGGCACACAGAGTAACGGGAAATACGATTATTTTATCCTACAATATGACAAGTAGTGAGGTACCAGGCAACTTAGCTATCCGTGATGGACTCTCTTGAATGCCATCATTATTTATCTCTGCGTGTTTGAGCTGTGCATTTGTTGATGGCCCTGGGAGCTGAGCTAGTAGGGCAGTGGCCAGGGTCCAAAGTAATAGAACTAGTACAAAAACATTTTTTTAGTGTAGGCTTTTCCTTGCTCAAGCCTGCCTACTAGAATCGCCAGTGCTTGAAAGGAAAAGCGAATGAAAAACATAGGAATTGGAAAGTTTCCTATGGTACTACTTTTCATGAATTAGGTGCAAAGGAATGGAGCAAAGGAAAACTGTAGGATTTGTTCCTTTAGTGTCTCCTTGAAAGAAAAACCGTAGGAATTTTAATTTCCACTTGTCCTCCTTTTCAAATTCCTATTCATGAAGCACAAGACTAAGAGATAGTAGCATAATAGCATTATAACCGTACATTTTCTTGTGGTTTGACTTAATCTCACCATGCTTCTTTGCATCCTGTGTTCTTCCAATTCTTGTGAACCAAACACCCAGATTGGCAGAAATCCTGTGTTTTTTAATTCTCTGTTTTGCATGTGCATTCCTATCCTATTCCTGTCTATTTCCTATCCCTGCATTGTTAGAATCCTCAAATTCAAACAAGCCCTTACATAATTACTTCTGTTACAGATATGTCTCAAAGAAAACCTTGTGTGGTTTGTCCTGCTCCTGCGGTGTTGTGTTCCACCCCAGCTTAGCTGCTCCAACGACAGAAGGGTTCACCACAGCAGGGGTCCGCTCTCCAGATTGTCTTTTGCCGCCTCAGATCTTCTTCCCCGCCGCCGGCAGCCACGACAACTGCATTACCATCATCAACTGAGCAGATGACCTTGAGGACTACACGGGTCCGCAAGAGAGGTCGCATTCTTCCGTGCCTGCTTACGTTATGCATCGCTTAATATGATGAAATGCTACTTTATCGTTGTGTTCACCTTGAGGGAGTCCTGGACTAAGGGGTCCTCGGGCGTCCGGCCTGTTAGCCATGGGCTGGACTGATGGGCTGTGAAGATACGAAGACCGAAGACTGCACCCGTGTCCGGATGGGACTCTCCTTGGCATGGAAGGCAAGCTTGGCGACCAAATATTTAGATTCCTTTCTTTGTAACCGACCTTGTGTAACCCTAGATCCTCCCGGTGTCTATATAAACCGGAGGACTTAGTCCGGAGGGGGGAGACATTATCATAACCATACAAGCTAGACCTCTAGGGTTTAGCCATTATGATCTCGTGGTATATCAACTCTTGTAATACTCATATTCATCAAGACCAATCAAGAAGTACGTAGGGTATTACCTCCATAGAGAGGGCCCGGACCTGGGTAAAACATTGTGTCCCCTGTCTCCTGTTACCATCGACCTTAGACGCACAGTTCGGCACCCCCTACCCGAGATCCGCTAGTTTCGACACCGACATTGGTGCTTTCATTGAGAGTTCTGATGACCCACAAGTATAGGGGATCTATCGTAGTCCTTTCGATAAGTAAGAGTGTCGAACCCAACGAGGAGCATAAGGAAATGGTAAGCGGTTTTCAGCGAGGTATTCTCTGCGGGCACTGAAATTATAGGTAACAGATAGTTTTGTGATAAAATAATTTGTAACAAGCAACAAGTAACAAAAGTAAATAAATTGCAGCAAGGTGGCCCAATCCTTTTTGTAGAAAAGGACAAGCCTGGACAAATTCTTATATAGAGAAAAGCGCTCCCGAGGACACATGGGAATTATCGTCAAGCTAGGTTTCATCACGATCATATGATTCACGTTCGGTACTTTGATAATCTGATATGTGGGTGGACCGGTGCTTGGGTGCTGTCCTTACTTGGACAAGCATCCCACTTATGATTAACCCCCATTGCAAGCATCCGCAACTACAACAGAAGTATTAAGGTAAACCTAACCATAGCATGAAACATATGGATCCAAATCAGCCCCTTACGAAGCAACACATAAACTAGGGTTTAAGCTTCTGTCACTCTAGCAACCCATCATTTAATTATTACTCCCCAATGACTCCCTCTAGGCCCAAACAATGGTGAAGATTCATGTAGTCGACGTTCACATGACACCCCTAGACAGATGACAACATACATCTCATCAAAATATCAAACGAATACCAAATTCACATGACTACTAATGGCAAGACTTCTCCCATGTCCTCAGGAACAAACATAACTACTCACAAAGCATATTCATGTTCATAATCAGAGGAGTATTAATATGCATATAGGATCTGAACATATCATATTCCACCAAATAAACCAACTAGCATCAACTACAAGGAGTAATTAACACTACTAGCAACCCACACGTACCAATACCAGACTTAGACACAAGAATTGGATACAAGAGATGAACTAGGGTTTGAGAGGAGATGGTGCTGGTGAAGATGTTGATGGAGATTGACCCCCTCCCGATGAGAGGATCATTGGTGATGACAATGGCGATGATTCCCCCCCCCGGAGGGAAGTTTCCCCGGCAAAACAGCTCCGCCAGAGCCCTAGATTGGTTCCGCCAAGGTTCCGCCTCGTGGCGGCGGAGTCTCGTCCTAAAAGCTTGCTTGTGATTTTTTCCTCAATGAAAGACTCCATATAGCAGAAGATGGGCATCGGAGGGCCACCAGGGGGGCCATGAGGTAGGGGGCGCGCCCAGGCGGTAGGGCGCGCCCCCACCCTCGTGGTCAGGGTGTGGCCCCCTCTGGAACTTCTTGCGCTCAGTATTTTTTATATATTCTGAAAATGAATTCCGTGAAGTTTTAGGACTTTTGGAGCTGTGCAGAATAGGTCTCTAATATTTGCTCCTTTTCCAGCCCAGAATCCCTGCTGCCGGCATTCTCCCTCTTTATGTAAACCTTGTAAAATAAGAGAGAATAGGCATAAGTATTGTGATATAATGTGTAATAACACCCCATAATGCAATAAATATCGATATAAAAGCCTGATGCAAAATGGACGTATCAACTCCCCCAAGCTTAGACCTCGCTTGTCCTCAAGCGAAAGCCAAAATCAAAAAATATGTCCACATGTTTAGAGATAAAGTTGTTGATAAAAATAAAATACGAACATGAGGGCATCATGATCATTCTTAGAACAGCAACTTATATAATTCTTGTCATATGGTCTCTTATGCAAGAGTAACAATTCAATCACAATTTCAAGTATGAATCATAAACTTCATTGAAAACTAGCAAACTATAATCTCAGTCATTGAAGCAATTGCAATTTATCATAACATAGGAAAGAGTCAATATAAGAGCTTTTCAGCAAGTCCACATACTCAATTATCATATAGTCTTTCACAATTGCTAACACTCACACAATACTTATGGGTATGGAGTTTTAATCGGACACAGAGAAAGATAGGGGCTTATAGTTTTGCCTCCCAATGTTTTACCTCAAGGGTAATGTCAACAATAATAGTTCATGAAAACTCACACCCAATTAGCCATATATACCAGGATCTTTCCAACATGTCGTGCTTGCCAAAAGATAAAATGTAAAAAGGAAGGGTGAAGATCACCATGACTCTTATGCAAGGTAGGAGATAAAAGTAAAAGATATGCCCTTCGCAGAGGGAAGCAGAGGTTGTCATGCGCTTTTATGGTTGGATGCACAAAATCTTAATGTGAAAGAACCTCACTTTATATTGCCACTCGTGATATGGACCTTTATTATGCAGTCCGTCACTTCTATTTCTTCCATATCACACAATCGTATAAAGCTTATTTTCTCCCACACTAATAAGTGATACATATTTAGAGGACAATTTTTATTGCTTGCACCGATGACAACTTACTTGAGGGATCTTACTCAATCCATAGGTAGGTATGGTGGACTCTCATGGCAAAACTGGTTTAAGGGTGTTTGGAAGCACAAGTAGTATCTCTACTTGGTGCAAGGAATTTGGCTAGCATGAGGGGGAAAGGCAAGCTCAATCATGTTGGATGATCCATGGAAATATAATTCATCTCAGATGTAAGAAAACATAACCCATTACGTTGTCTTCCTTGTCCAACGTCAACTCTTTAGCATGTCATATTTTAATGGGTGCTCACAATCATAAAAGATGTCCAAGATAGTGTATTTATATGTGAAGACCTCTCTTTCTTTATTACTTCCTATCAATTGCAACGATGACCAAAACTATGTTTTTCAACTCTCAACAACTTTTATTCATCATACTCTTTCTATGTGAGCTCATTACTCTCCATAATATTCATATGATCTCTTTGTTTCTTTTTATTCTTTCTCTTTTATTTTATTCACTCAAGATCATGGAAAAATAATCAAGACCTTGACTCAACACTAATCTTTATTATATATAGCTCAAGGACTCGATTACATAGAGGGATCATAAAGCAAAACTCAAAACTAGTTCATGCTAAGAACTTTTATTCTACTAGATCAAAATATTATCAAAAGGATCGAACTAAGAAAAACGGTAAAGATAAAAGTGATGGTGATACGATACCGCGGCACCTCCCCCAAGCTTGGCATTTTCCAAGGGGAGTGCCCATACCCATGTGATTATGTCTCCTTTTTCGGGGATGGTGATGTGATATTCTTGGCGATGATGCCCCACAGGATACGATTCTCCTCCTCGAGCTTATTGACTTGCTACTTGAGGTCCATTATTTCCTTTCGAAGCTTTCCTGTAACAGCCAAAGCTCCTTGCACCGAAGGGTGTTGCATAGCTGCGGGAGAACAAGTGACACTCTTTTTCATATTTTCATAAGAAAGAAATTAACATTGGAAGGGATAAACGAGTTTGGGATAGCCGACCTCTGTAGTTCCCCCATTGTGAATCCAGCTCGGAAGCGAGAAGTGACTTCTTGATCCTCCTCCATGGCATATATCCTCTTAATCAGCCTCCATCTCTTCCTCTCTTGCTGGCCCAAAGTGGTGAGCATTGCTGTTTGTCATTGATCTCGATGCCGGATGAGACACCCGACTCTCCCCGACTGACTCTTGCGGAGACAACTTGCTCTAATCTATAGCAGGAATAGCTCAAAACACAAATAGAGGATAATTGCGTGATACGGGAGTCATAACCTTCGGGAGATTATATAATGAATTTTTAGCGACCAAAATACGTAATGTGTAAGAAAACGGAGTCCGGAGAGTGCACAAGGTGCCCATGAGGTAGGGGGCGCCCAGGGGGTAGGACGCGCCCTCCACCCTCGTGGAGCCCTCGTGTCCTTCCCGGACTGCTTCTTTTTTTATTTTTCTAAATATTCCAAAACGGAGAAAAATTGCCATTAGAACTGTTTTTGAGTCGGTTTACTTACCGTACCACGTACCTATTCCTTTTCGGAGTCTGAAACGTTCCGGAAAGTGTCCCTTATGTATTCCTCTGGAGTTACGGTTTCAATAACATTGGTTTCGACATTTATAGCATTACCTGAGATATAATGTTTGATTCTTTGACCGTTCACCACCTTCGGATTTGTGCCTTTGAAGTTGTTGATTTTTATGGCACCGGAACCATAGACCTCCTCGATAACGTAAGGACCTTCCAAGCTTCAAAATATCGGATATCGGGTTCATATCGGTGTGGCTTTGAAATATCGGATGTCGGATATCGGGTGATATATCGCACGATATGTAGATATATCAGCGAACGCCTGTCTAGTTTTTTTCATTATTCTTGTTCAAAACATTTACTTTTAGTAAAAGAAAATGTATGATGTCAATGCTTTAACATAACACTTTTCGGTTCCTAGTTTACTAACTTGTTAATTAAGAAACAATTAAGGAAAGATTCACAAAATCGTTACTCTATGATTAAAAAAAGTATGATATATATGCATCTGTATGAAACATTGTGAATGACTTTGATAATATATAATGATGTTGTAAATGCATAATCTTATTTCACTATTATCCAATAAAGAATTTTTGTCATCTATGTATCGTTCTATATCGATGGACATATCGGGCTAGTTATCAACCATATCGGTCGATATTGGATGATATGTTGGAAAATGATATTTGCAAAACGGTATGTTATGTTTATATCGATGGATCCCCAAAAGTGATATTTCGGCCTATATATCGGTCGTATCTGCCTAGATTTAAAATCTTGGGACCTTCCCATTTAGAGAGAAGCTTTCCTGCAAAAAATCTTAAACGAGAGTTGTATAGCAATACATAATCACCTACATTAAACTCACGCTTTAGTATCCTTTTGTCATGCCATCTTTTAACCTTTTTTAAACAATTTAGCATTCTCATAGGCTTGGGTTCTCCATTCATCAAGTGAGCTAATGTCAAATAACATTTTCTCACCGGCAAGTTTGAAATCATAGTTGATCTCTTTAATAGCCCAATATGCCTTATGTTCTAGTTCGATAGGTAAGTGACATGCTTTTCCATAAACCATTTCATACAGAGACATACCCATAGGATTTTTATATGCAGTTCTATAGGACCATAATGCATCATCAAGTTTCTTGGACCAATTCTTTCTAGATCTATTAACAGTCTTTTGCAAAATTAATTTGAGCTCTCGGTTACTCAATTCTACTTGACCACTATACTGCGGGTGATAAGGAGATGCAATTCTATAATTAACATCATACTTAGCAAGCATTTTACGAAAGGCGGCATGAATAAAATGTGAACCACCATCAGTCATTAAATATCTAGGGACTCCAAACCTCGGGAAAATAACTTCTTTAAGCATCTTAATAGAGGTTTTATGATCAGCTCTACTAGTTGGAATAGCTTCTACCCACTTAGTAACGTAATCAACAACAACTAAAATATGTGTATACCCATTAGAGGAAGGAAAAGGTCCCATATAATCAAAGCCCCAAACATCAAATGGTTCAATAACAAGTGAATAATTCATAGGCATTTCTTGACGTCTACTAATATTACCGATTCTTTGACATTCATCACAAGACAAGACAAACTTACGAGCATCCTTGAAGACAGTAGGCCGATAAAAACCGGATTGCAATACCTTATGTGCAGTTCTATCTCCAGCATGGTGTCCGCCATAGGCTTCAGAGTGACACTTGCGTAGGTTCTGTTCCTGTTCATGCTCAGGTACACAACGTCTAATAACACCATCTACTCCTTCTTTATAAATATGTGGGTCATCCCAAAAGTAATGTCTTAAATCATAGAAGAACTTTTTCTTTTGCTGGTATGTGAAACTAGGTGGTATAAATTTAGCAACAATATAATTAGCATAATCAGCATACCATGGAGCAGTACGAGAAGCATTTATGACATTTAATTGTTCATCAGGAAAGCTATCATCAATAGGTAGTGGGTCATCAAGAACATTCTCTAACCTAGACAAGTTGTCTGCGAAGGGGTTCTCAGCTCCCTTTCTATCAATGATATGCAAATCAAATTCTTGTAGCAGGAGAACCCATCTAATAAGTCTAGGTTTAGCATCTTTCTTTTCCATAAGATATTTAATAGAAGCATGATCAGTGTGGATAGTTACTTTAGAATCAACAATATAAGGTCTGAATTTATCACATGCAAATACAACTGCTAAAAAATCTTTTTTAGTAGTAGCATTATTTCCCTGGGCATTGTCTAGAGTTTTACTAGCATATTGAATAACATTTAATTTCTTATCAACTCTTTGTCCTAGAATAGAACCTACATCATAATCACTAGCATCACACATAATTTCAAAGGGTAAATTCCAGTTAGGTGGCTGAACAATAGGTGCAGAAATCAAAGCTTTCTTAAGTATTTCAAATGCTTATACACAATCATCATCAAAGACAAAAGGAATATCTTTTTGTAATAGGTTATTTAGAGGCCGAGAGATTTTTGAGAAGTCCTTAATGAACCTCCTGTAAAAACCGACATGACCAAGAAAACTTCTTATACCTTCAATGTCCTTGGGACACGACATCTTTTCAATAGCATCAACTTTAGCTTTATCAACTTCAATACCTCTTTCAGAAATTTTATGCCCCAAGACAATACCTTCACTAACCATAAAGAGGCACTTCTCCCAGTTCAAGACAAGATTAGTTTCTTCACATCTCTGCAAAACTCTTTCTCATTTTCTCACCGGCAAGTTTGAAATCATAGTTGAGCTCTTTAATAGCCCAATATGCCTTATGTTCTAGTTCGAGAGGTAAGTGACATGCTTTTCCATAAACCATTTTATATAGAGACATACCCATAGGATTTTTATATGCAGTTCTATAGGCCCATAATGCATCATCAAGTTTCTTGGACCAATTATTTCTAGATCTATTAACAGTCTTTTGCAAAATTAATTTGAGTTCTCGGTTACTCAATTCTACTTGACCACTAGACTGCGGGTGATAAGGAGATGCAATTCTATGATTAACATCATACTTAGCAAGCATTTTACGGAAAGCACCATGAATAAAATGTGAACCACCATCAGTCATTAGATTTCTAGGGACCCCAAACCTCGGGAAAATAACTTCTTTAAGCATCTTAATAGAGGTGTTATGATCAGCACTACTAGTTGGAATAGCTTCTACCCACTTAGTAACGTAATCAACAGCAACTAAAATATGTGTATATCCATTAGAGGCAGGAAAAGGTCCCATATAATGAAAGCCCCCAAACATCAAATGGTTCAATAACAAGTGAATAATTCATAGGCATTTCTTGACGTCTACTAATATTACCAATTCTTTGACATTCATCACAAGACAAGACATACTTACGGGCATCCTTGAAGAGAGTAGGCCAATAAAAACCGGATTGCAATACCTTGTGTGCAGTTCTATCTCCAGCATGGTGTCCTCCATACTTTGGAGTGACACTTGCATAGGATCTGTTCCTGTTCATGCTCAGGTACACAACGTCTAATAACACCATCTACTCCTTCTTTATAAAGATGTGGATCATCCCAGAAGTAATGTCTTAAATCATAGAAAAACTTTTTCTTTTGCTGGTATGTGAAACTAGGTGGTATAACTTAGCAACAATGTAATTAGCATAATCAGCATACCATGGAGCAGTGTGAGAAGCATTTATGACATTTAATTGTTCATCAGGAAAGCTATCATCAATAGGTAGTGGGTTATCAAGAACATTTTCTAACCTAGACAAATTGTCTGCAACGGGGTTCTCAGCTCCCTTTCTATCAATAATATGCAGATCAAATTCTTGTAGGAGGATAACCCATCTAATAAGTCTAGGTTTAGCATCTTTATTTTCCATAAGATATTTAATAGCAGCATGATCTGTGTGAATAGTTACTTTAGAATCAACAATATAAGGTCTGAATTTATCACAAGCAAATACAACTGCTAAGAATTCCTTTTCAGTTGTAGCATAATTTCTCTGGGCATTGTCTAGAGTTTTACTAGCATATTGAATAACATTTAATTTCTTATCAACTCTTTGCCCTAGAACAACACCTACAGCATAATCACTAGCATCACACATAATTTCAAAAGGTAAATTCCAATCAGGTGGCTTAACAATAGGTGCAGAGATTAATGCTTTCTTAAGTATTTCAAAGGCTTCTACACAATCATCATCAAAGACGAAACAATATATCTTTTTGTAATAAATTAGTCAAAGGCCGAGAAATTTTTGATAAGTCCTTAATAAACCTCCTATAAAAATTGGCATGACCAAGGAAACTTCTTATTCCTTTGATATCCTTGGGACACGACATCTTTTCAATAGCAACAACTTTAGCTTTATCAACTTCAATGCCTCTTTCAGAAATTTTATGCCCCAGGACAATACCTTGATTAACCATAAAGTGGCATTTCTCCCAATTCAAGACAAGGTTAGTTTCTTCACATCTCTGCAAAACTCGATCAAGGTTGCTTAAGAAATCATCAAAAGAGGATCCATAAACGGAGAAATCATCCATGAATACCTCACATATCTTTTCACAAAAATCAGAAAATATAGCCATCATGCATCTTTGAAAGGTAGCAGGTGCATTACATAAACCAAAAGGCATACATCTATAAGCAAAAGTACCGAAAGGGCAAGTAAAAGTGGTCTTAGATTGATCATCAGCTGACACAGGTATTTGGGAGAAACCAGAATAACCATCTAGAAAGCAAAAATGTGTATGTTTGGATAATCTTTCTAGAATTTGATCAATAAAAGGTAAGGGGTAATGATCTTTTCAGTAGCCTTATTTAATTTGCAGAAATCAATTACCATCCTATAACCTATAATAATTCTTTGCGGAATCAATTCATCTTTATCATTAGGAATGACAGTAATACCTCCCTTCTTA
This sequence comes from Triticum urartu, assembly GCF_003073215.2. NCBI lineage: Eukaryota > Viridiplantae > Streptophyta > Magnoliopsida > Poales > Poaceae > Triticum > Triticum urartu. The sequence continues at coordinate 162,875,040 of NC_053023.1, read as the reverse complement.
GGAACACAATGGACAAGTCTTACCCACTGACTATCAGCAACGGGATAAATTATACCTGCCTCAAGGAGCTTTAGTATTTCTTTTCTTACCACTTCTTTCATCTTAGGATTCAGTCATTGTTGGTGATCAATAAATGGTTTGGCATCTTTTTCCAAATTTATTTTGTGTTGACATAGAGTGGGACTAATGCCCTTAAGATCATCAAGAGTATATCCAATAGCAGCATGGTGCTTCTTCAGAGTCTTCAATAATCTTTCTTCCTCATTCTCTGAAAGGTCAGCACTAATAATAACAGGATATATCTTATTTTCATCAAGATAATCATATTTAAGAGTATCAGGAAATGGTTTAAGCTCAAAGACGGGATCACCCTTGGGTGGAGGAGGATCCCCTAAGATTTCAACAAGCAAGTTGTGTTTCAGAATATGTCCCTATTTAAAGAACACTTCATCTATTTCCCTTCTTTCATTCATATACATATCATCTTCATGGTCTAGCAAATATTGTTCTAAAGGATCACTAGGAGGTACGGCAATAGAATCAAGACCAATAATTTCATCTTTACTAGGCAATTCTTCTTCACGGTGTTGTCTACGAAATTTAGAAAAGTTGAACTCATGAGACATATCACCTAAACCAATAGTAATAACATCCTTTTTATAGTCTATCCTAGCATTAACAGTGTTTAAGAAGGGTCTACCAAATATAATGGGGCAAAAGCTATCTTGTGGGGAACCAAGAACAAGAAAATCAGCAGGATATTTAATAGTCTTCATCATAAAAGAGCCAACACAAGAAGTATCGAGCATGGTGCGGTTGTTATCAGAAAGCCGAGCATAAATTTTTTAATAATCATTTCTCTTGAGAGCTCATGATTGGGGCATGAATATAACATTGACTTAAGCCTCCCCCAAGCTTGAGCGATGTTTTCTCCTTCCGAGGCCAAAAATTATATATATAATTATGATCATGATGAACAAGATGCATAGGGTAAAACTTCTGATGAAATTCCAATTTCAATCGTTTGTAGTTCCATGATCCCATATCATCACATAGCCTATACCATGTCAATGCGTCTCCCTCCAAAGATAAAGGGAAGACCTTCTTCTTGATAACATCATCAGGCATACCTGCAAGCTTAAATAATCCACAAACTTCATCCACATATATTAGGTGCTCATCATGATGTAATGTTACATCTCCTGCAAAAGGATTAGCTAGCAGTTTTTCTATCATACCTGAAGGAATTTCAAAGCAAACATTTTCATTTTCAGTACGTTCAGTAGGTTGAGGATCAACTCTATGCTCTACTGGTCGGGGTGAAGATACCCCGAACAAGCCCCTTAGTGGATTACTTTCCATAGTAACAAGTGACAGTAAATTTTAGCACACTATATAAAATTTTCCTTACCAAATTCCACCTACCAAAGGCGCTTCACTCCCCGGCAACGGCGCCAGAAAAGAGTCTTGATGACCCACAAGTATAGGGGATCTATCGTAGTCCTTTCAATAAGTAAGAGTGTCGAACCCAACAAGGAGCAAAAGGAAATGATAAGCGGTTTTCAGCGAGGTATTCTCTGCAAGCACTGAAATTATAGGTAACATATAGTTTTGTGACAAGATAATTTGTAACGAGCAACAAGTAACAAAAGTAAATAAAGTGCAGCAATGTGGCCCAATCCTTTTTGTAGCAAAGGACAAGCCTGGACAAATTTTTATATAGAGAAAAGTGCTCCCGAGGACACATGGGAATTATCGTCAAGCTAGGTTTCATCACGATCATATGATTCACGTTCAGTACTTTGATAATCTGATATGTGGGTGGACCGGTGCTTGGGTACTGTCCTTACTTGGACAAGCACCCCACTTATGATTAACCTCTATTGCAAGCATCTGCAACTACAACAAAAGTATTAAGGTAAACCTAACCATAGCATGAAACATGTGGATCCAAATCAGCCCCTTACGAAGGAACGCATAAACTAGGGTTTAAGCTTCTGTGACTCTAGCAACCCATCATCTACTTATTACATCCCAATGCCTTCCTCTAGGCCCAAATAATGGTGAAGTGTCATGTAGTCGACGTTCACATAACACCACTAGAGGAGAGAAAACATACATCTCATCAAAATATCGAACGAATACCAAATTCAAATGACTACTAATAGCAAGACTTCTCCCATGTCCTGAGGAACAAACGTAACAACTCACAAAGCATATTCATGTTCATAATCAGAGGAGTATTAATATGCATGTAGGATCTGAACATATGATCTTCTACCAAATAAACCAACTAGCATCAACTACAAGGAGTAATTAACACTACTGGCAACCCACAGGTACCAATCCCAGACATAGAACAAGAATTGGATACAAGAGATGAACTAGGGTTCGAGAGGAGATGGTGCTGGTGAAGATGTTGATGGAGATTGACCCCCCTCCCGATGAGAGGATCGTTGGTGATGACGATGGCGATGATTTCCCTCTCCCGGAGGGAAGTTTCCCCAGCAGAACAGCTCCCCCAGAGCCCTAGATTGGTTCCGCCAAGGTTCCGCCTCGTGGCGGCGGAGTCTCATCCCGAAAGCTTGCTTATGATTTTTCCTCAACGAAACACTCCATATAGCAGAAGATGGGCATCGGAGGGCCACCAGGGGGCCCACGAGGTAGGGGCGCGCCCAGGGGGTAGGGCGCGCCCCCACCCTCGTGGCCAGGGTGTGGCCCCCTCTGGAACTTCTTGCGTTCAGTATTTTTTATATATTCTAAAAATGACTTCGATGAAGTTTCAATACTTTTGGAGCTGTGCAGAATAGGTCTTTAATATTTGCTCCTTTTCCGGCCCAGAATCCCAGCTGTCGGCATTCTCCCTCTTTATGTAAACCTTGTAAAATAAGAGAGAATAGGCATGAGTATTGTGATATAATGTGTAATAACAGCCCATAATGCAATAAATATCGATATAAAAGCATGATGCAAAATGGACGTATCAAGTTCCACTGTGCTATCGCCAAAAGGTTTGCTAGCCCCTTCAATCGTCAATAATGATGCTGTCTGAGGAGAAACTTTCCTCCCAGGAAAAATCTTTGTGTTCGGCGGCTTCGCACTGCGGGCCAATTCGTTTGGCCATTTGGGGCAGATCGAAAGCTACGCCCCTGGCCATCAGGTCACATTTGGGAGCTTGAACTACGTTGCGGACATCCATGGAGACTTGATCTTCACCGGATTCGAGACCGTGGCTACCACTCCTGGCCACCCCGAGAGACATGACCTAAATCGTTCATCGAACAGCATCCAGGAGACAGCTCCCGTAACCGCTCTGGCCTTAAATCCGGAGCGGACTGCGCCATCCAAGGACGGGAGGCTCAACCCCGCCATGGAGGCCACAGATTCCCGGGCGTTGGAGCCGCACATAGACTTCATCTCACACGATACTTGTGCCACCGGAACTCCGGACTCGTCTCTGGCCATAAGTTCCAAACCATGTGAGCCCGCGGACGCCAAACTGGATCGTTTATCGATCTTCAAATTCAGGACCTGTAACATCCCAAAATTCTAAATTTTGGAATGTTATAATAAATAGATAGATTTGATTGATTGTTTGATTGATTGACTGAAAGTGAGTGAATTCGAAACTCTTTGAAAGTTAAATGAGAGGGAATAAAAGGACTTTCCCAAACTTTCATATTTTGCTTTCTGATCTCCATGAATTCAAATTCTTTTCAAACACAAAACCCCGGAGAGAAGATGACATGACTTCTTCCATTTATTTAAACGACAAGGGGTGTTGAAAATATTTCCGATTCTGGTACTTTATGCAACTCAATGATTTTCATGAGAGAAGATAAAATGACTTCTTCAAATTATATGAAATATGAGTTGGGAGTTTCAAAGAATTAAATTCAAAGTTCTTTTGAATTTATTTTCAATTTGGAGTTATTTGAGTTTTATTTAAATTATTTTTCTCCAAAGATAAAATATATGGAAATTAGGGTAACATGATTCCCTACAACAGAAAATTGGAGAGGAATAAATTTGAAATCATTTTGATATTTTAAAAATGATTTTTGTTGGATTTTAGTAGACCAGTAGCACTCTTCGATTTATTTGAATTTGTGTGAATTTTATTTAATGCTAGGAAAATGTCCATGTTAAAGAAAATCTTTTTTTGAAAATTTTGATATATTATATGCCTATATAAAAATTTTCTTTTATTTTGTTTTTATGATTATGTTTATCTGGAAATTGTTTAAAAAGAATACTCCCCGCCACCGACTGGGCCGGCCCGGCACCCAGCCAGGCCAAGGCCCAGCTCCGCGCCGCGCCGCTCGTCCCCGAGCTCGGGACGAAGTCCCGAGCCAGCACGCCGCCGCGCCGCCATGGGAGGTCGTGCCCGTCCCGGCCTCCTCCTACCCCTTCCCCAAGCCGCGCCTCCCCTCCCCACCTATAAAGGGCGCCGCCCCGGGGCCCATCTCTCCTTTCCCCGCAACCGCCGCCTCCCGCCGCTGCTTGCTGCCTGCGCCGCCGACGCACATCGCCGCCGCCGCCGCTAGCTGCTGCCGTCGCCGCCGCCTCGCCCCGTGCCGCACCACCGCGCCGCTCGCCCGCCGGAGCCGCTGCTGCACCGCCACCGCGCCTCTCTCCGCCGGCTTGCCTCGCCCCGCTCGCCGGAGCCGCACGGCCCTCGCCGGAGTTCAACCTTGCCGCCGCCGGTTTTCTCTCGAAAACCGCCAAACCTCTGCGAACCGGTATAAACCGACCCCGGTTCTTTTCTTTAAGTTCGGTTTTTTTTAAAAAAAACCCTAGACTAGATCTGTTTTTTTAGGTTTTATTAAACAGAGAACGTCCACTGTTTTGATCTTATAAACGAGCGCTCGTTATTTAGTATTTTCGTTTTCTGGTTATTTTTCGGCCAGGGACCTATCCATGAAGATTTTATTTATAGATTAGTCCCTAATTTTCAAATGACTATATCTTTTTGCTCGTTAGTCGGAATTAGATGAAACGAACGCCCACGTCTTCGTTACGATCTCCTCTATCCATTAATCCAACTCAATCATGTTTTTGAAAAGTTTAAAATTTGAATTAGATCAGATTTGAATTCAAACTTCGTTTGATCATAACTTGAGTTTCGTAGCTCCGTTTAAGTTGATTCTTTTTGCAAATCGAAGCTCTTGACCTAAACATTCTAATAAGGCCAAATTCGCATAATTTTGGTACTGTTAGAAATTGTTTTATGTTGCAAGAGTTATTTGCTTGGTTTTGATGTTTCCGAATCGTCTTCTTTGATCTTTCTGATCTCTTGAGTGATTGCTTATGTGTGGTTACTATTGCTTGCTTACGATAGATTGACCGGAGTGTGACGAGTAGATCTATCAAGATTTTGAGTGCGAATCATCTTCATCAACATTGCAGGCAAGTTCACACTTTGATCATACCTTTTCTACAATCCAGTTTTATTGCATTAGATCAATCCTAACATATTGCATGATTAGGATTTAATTAAACTGTGGGATGGGAAGTAGATGAGGTAGTGCCTATTACCTATTTATTATCAAACCTTTGGGAGTTACTTCTACGTTTGCTTATTATGCCATGCTATGCCAGTAGACGTGGATTGGGTGAGTGATATCCATGACAGATGTGAGATTGATAATTAATGGTTTATCTAAGGTGGCAACTTAAACACACATCTGGGTGGATTGAGGCACCTGGGGTTACCAGGACTTGCCTGTTTTTTTGGACCGCCACCCAGGCTCAAAGGGATCATGAGATTATTCATACTAGAAACTTTCGTGTGCAGCCACAAGCCATTATGGGCTCTGGCATAGTTGACTAAGTTGTGCGAACTCTTACAGTGGTAGACTAGCAGATGTAGGGGTTGTAGGTGGTACGGTCTACCCGATCGTAAGGTGCTAGCGCTTCTGAAAGGCTATGTCTCGGTCATCCGTCTTCTCAAACACCATGTAGTGCGAGAAAAAAAATGGAGGCGATCGAGTCTTGTGGGGAAAAGTGCGCAAACCTCTGCAGAGTGTATAAACTAATCATGATTAGCCGTGTCCCCGGTTATGGACATCTTGAGTATCTAGTTCTTGGATTATCCTGTTGTTCTCATCATGTTACTTTAAATGAATATTGTTGGGTTTAATGATGTTACTTAATTGGGATTGAGAATGCTGTCAACCATTCTCAATGTTCAACAACCACCATGATAGTTAAATAAATTTATTCCTTTGCAGTAGGGAAAAATTGGCTTTACGCAAAAACCTTATAACCATAGAGCTTTTCCACCAGCCATATATGCATATAGTGATAGCCATTGTTCATCATTTTCTCTATGGTGTGAATTTGCCAGTACATTCAATGTACTGACCCTCTGTGTCTGCAACGTCTCATGTTGCAGGATTATCTTATGACGAGTAAGTGATACGTTAGGGTTACGATTTCTACACTCAACTTTGCCGTTGGTGTTGATGGGAATCCACAACCTTATTACTTCCGCTATTTTGGATTTGAGGTAATAGTATTTACGTTACTTTTACATGTGATTTACCTCTGTTATAAATCCTCGAGTACTGTGTGTGTCAGCATACCGATCCAGGGATGACACTTAAGCACAGAGACTTGACCCATTCGGGTCGGGTCGCTACAAGATGGTATCAGAGCACATGTTGACTGTAGGACGTGACCCTAGAAACTAGCAAGCCCATAGCAAAGATTTTTCTCTACAACTTTCCCCTTTCAAAAAGATCTTTTACCTCTCTTCTCTTGCGAGCTTATTCAAAAATTTCCTTTTAGTGAGACTATACCCCTTTCCCCTTTTGACCACATGAAGATTCGACTGATGAGACCACCCCAAGAAGTACGAGATATCGGACAACTAAGAGTATTTTCCGTGCATCTGAATAATGGAAACTACAACGGTTGAAGGCCGAAGACAAGTAGAATTGGAAGGCTCTGAAGAATCCCCAGATTTGTATGACCTAGGAATGCTACCCTTATGGAACTTGGCAGACTATGGAAGTTGTCAATACCCGAGATCAAGGTGTATCGGAGAAAGACTGAAACAAGGAGCATGAGAAATCGAAGTGTTGTCAAGGAAAACCCTAAGGCAGGGGATATCAATTATGGAAGATAGCTCATAGCAATGACAAGGGCAGAAACACGGTTATCCCTGATGTCATCCCCGCTAATGCTATTGTCACCGTGCTGAGTTAAGGATGCATTTCTTCAGAATGGATTGGATGGAAGAAGGCTGATGGAGCACCTATTAGTAAGATGAAGTTTAACCTTAGCCGGTGTATCACCAGGATCTGGAGTAGTACATCAAGAAGTTAAGATGGAGCTACAAGAAGCCGTATTTGAAAGGAAGCATTTCATGAAGAACTCAGGACCCAAAAGTTGAAAGTAGCCAAGCTAGAGTAGAAAAACCTCGAGATACCGAAGATTCGTTAGGAACGGAAGGACAGTAATACCATGGTTCATGCCAATGTTGAAACCCAGAAGTTTGGAATGCCACTCCAGAAATATTAAAGGACGTCACGAGAAGCTTTTTGTCAACAGAGAGGATCTGGCAGAAGAAATTGAGAAGGACAAACACGATCGGAAGAAGCCATTGGAGGCATGAACAAGACTTGAAGAGTTTGGCGACGTTGACCTTAGAAGACCAAACCCCTGTTACACACCTACGTTAGATGCGACGATTGTGAGCTGTCATTTGTTTGTTGTTTTTTTCCGACAACCACAATAAAATCTGTCTTTTCAAAACTTTTGTTTGTATTGTGTGCATCCCTCTTGATCTCTCTTATCTCACCCCAAAACCCATGGACCCAATAGAGGATGAATGGAGATGAGCTTGTATTTTTGGGACCAATGAGTCAATTGGAGACAGACCGATGGATTCAGAACATGGAGGATCATATGGAGAACAACCCTATAGTCGGAAAGGATATGGCCCAGCATGCTCTTCAATGCTTTGAAAGAGGTGCTGCTACTTGGTGGAGGTTGTACCAAACCATCAATGGATGGCAAGGAGTAACCACTTGGAAAGAATTTAAGTTGACTTTGCTAAAGTCTCAGTTTGTGTCCCAGAAATTGAAGCCTTATGGAAAGGATATGAAAAAAAACTTATGCATGCAAGCTTTGTGGAGAAATAGGACACAACCATAAAGAACACAAGGATGAATGCCCTAATTGTGAAGGAAGTCACCCAGTTGAAGAATGCCCAACTAGGCAAATTACTTGTTTCTTGTGTGAAGGGACTACCCACTACCCTGCTCAGTGTCACATTTACCCCTTCATACAAAGAACCACCCAGCAGAAAAAAGAAGCAATGAAAGGAGCCCTAATGGGAGTTTTAAAAGAACCTGCGATGAAGGACGAGGTGGAGGACCCACCCAAAGAGGAACCAATTAAACCCTACACCAAGTCTTGCTATTCACGTGGAGAAGAAGGACACATCTCCCAAAATTGTATGAATGGGAATCTAGTAGAATTCCCGACTGAGGAAATAGAGTATGACCCACAGGAAATAGAAGCCCTGATTGGAATGGAAAAGTCCAGGGAGAGAAACCGATTGGATTCCAGGAAGGACCTGAGTCATATCACCTGTTACAGGTGCAAGGAGTCAGGGCACTACCTCAACAGTTGCCCAAAAAGGAAACCTCGATACTTGTCAGAAGTAATATGTTTTAGTTGTAATGGAGCAGGCACTTTGCCAGAGAATGCCCCAAGGAGAAGGAAACTTGCGCTAGATAGTTGAGTTTGCAACAAAAGAAATGGAGTAGTAGAAGTGAGAACATTTTCTTTTATATTGAGGTGTTGAGTTGAGACATGTAATGGAGAAGCGAGAGATTGAAATCATTTGAGAATGAATAAAGTAGCATCGTTGGTACTGATATGGATTTTATGAGTTGTTACTCTATGAAGAAGGATTTTGGCCATTCTGAGGATATGAGAAATATGTTCTATGGAAGATTTGTGCTTTTTAAGGGTGGTAGTACCCTGTAAGAACCCTTGACCCCTGGAAAAGATAAGGATACTCCACTGAGTGGATTTCGGACAAAATGAATATGAGTTTTGTCTTGATATGTGTGAAACCCCAAGAGTATGTGGAATGAAGTTGGAGACCGTCAATTGTTTGGACCAAATGTGATCAAGGAGTCAGAAGAGAATGTTAAGCTGATTCGAGATAGACTGAAGGTAGCTCAGTCCAGGCAGAAGAGTTATGTAGACTCAAAAACTCAAGGAGGTAGTCTATGAAATTGGAGACAGAGCATGTCTACGCGTGTCCCCTATGCGAGGAGTAAACAGATTGGAGTTAAGGGACGGTAAGCCCCAAGATTTGTAGGACCATACCGAGTTTTGGATCGTATGGGAGAAGTGGCCTACAAGTTGGAGTTACCCGAAGGACTGTCAGGAGTTCAAGATGTGTTTCACGTTTCCCAGTTGAAGAAGTGCCATGTAGAAATGGCCAATATTCCCCTGTAAGGACGCTTGACCGCGGAAAGGATAATGATGTTCCACGAATTGGAATATGTGCTTCATAAGTATAAGTTTTTATCTCGGTATGAGTGATATCCCACGAGGATGAAGAGATGAATTACTATTGGATATAAAGGAGGTATGATGTTGGAAATATGGATCAATGGAAATTCCATGATGAGTCTGAGTAATCATGTCCTAGTTTGGTCCCAATAGAAGGAAGAGAGACAATACAATTGGATGGATTTAAGTATCCTATGAAGCTGGATGTTGGATTTAAGATCAGTTGCCCAGAGGATGAGTTCAAGGTTTACAAGTGATGAGATGGGCCATAACCCACAGGCTCCAGGACCTGCCAAGAAGCAAGAACACTCTTGCTGAAGGAAAAACCCTAGAAGAAGTTATGATTTTATTGATAGACGATCTTATAGTAGTTTACGCAAAACCTGAGAGTTGTGAAGGAACGATAGATGTTTGTCTGGCTTGCAGAATCAATGGATTATTCCGAACTTGGTTCATCGACGAGAGAAATTCTGCAATGCTTGTGAGGATGACCAAGTGTTAGAATGCGAGATTCGCTAAACTATATACAAGGTAATGATTTGGGTGCGGGATGGATTGATCACCATACTAACTTACTCTTATTATTCGCCTTGCTATATGGGATGGTAAATCTGAGTGACTTGCCTATAGTAGAGAGACGACGATCAAAACCCTGTTTAAACCTTAGAATGGTATAAGAAATTTTTCCCTTGTACGCGGCAGTTGTTGCCAACCGTAGGTTATACGGTGAGGATCAACCAGACCCATTTCCCACAGGAGAAACCACAAATTGTTGACCACCATGAGATATCGATAGTTGTTTAGTTTTGGCGCCAGACCCGTCAGCTAAGAAGACCCAATCTCGGAAGAACCTTACCAAGATGAAAGGATAGAAAAAAATTGTGGTAAGGTTATGCCACTACCGGAAGAGCCCGGATAAGGAATTATCCTGAAGATCTAAGAAGACCGACACTGTCAAGAATAAGGATGGAGTATATGAGTTTTGATGGAACAGTAACCATGCTTCTAAGGGTGGTAGCACCCCAGACCCGGTGATGATTGATGAAATTTGAGGAGACCCCCAAACCCTAACCTTTGTCTTGCTAGCCTCTCCGAATCTCGATGACGAGATTCATTTTAAGGGTGGTAGGTTTGTAACATCCCAAAATTCTAAATTTTGGAATGTTATAATAAATAGATAGATTTGATTGATTGTTTGATTGATTGACTGAAAGTGAGTGAATTCGAAACTCTTTGAAAGTTAAATGAGAGGGAATAAAAGGACTTTCCCAAACTTTCATATTTTTCTTTCTGATCTCCATGAATTCAAATTCTTTTCAAACACAAAACCCCGGAGAGAAGATGACATAACTTCTTCCATTTATTTAAATGACAGGGGGTGTTGAAAATATTTGAATTTCATTTGAAAATATTTCCGATTCTGGAACTTTATGCAACTCAATGATTTTCATGAGAGAAGATAAAATGACTTCTTCAAATTATATGAAATATGAGTTGGGAGTTTCAAAGAATTAAATTCAAAGTTCTTTTGAATTTATTTTCAATTTGGAGTTATTTGAGTTTTATTTAAATTATTTTTCTCCAAAGATAAAATATATGGAAATTAGGGTAACATGATTCCCTACAACAGAAAATTGGAGAGGAATAAATTTGGAATCATTTTGATATTTTAAAAATGATTTTTGTTGGATTTTAGTAGACCAGTAGCACTCTTTGATTTATCTGAATTTGTGTGAATTTTATTTAATGCTAGGAAAATGTCCATGTTAAAGAAAATCTTTTTTTGAAAATTTTGATATATTATATGCCTATATAAAAATTTTCTTTTATTTTGTTTTTATGATTATGTTTATCTGGAAATTGTTTAAAAAAAATACTCCCCGCCGCCGACTGGGCCGGCCCAGCACCCAGCCAGGCCAAGGCCCAGCTCCGCGCCGCGCCGCTCGTCCCCGAGCTCAGGACGAAGTCCCGAGCCAGCACGCCGCCACGCCGCCATGGGAGGTCGTGCCCGTCCCGGCCTCCTCCTACCCGTTCCCCAAACCGCGCCTCCCCTCCCCACCTATAAAGGGCGCCGCCCCGGGCCCCGTCTCTCCTCTCCCCGCAACCGCCGCCTCCCGCCGTTGCTTGCAGCCCGCGCCGCCGACGCACATCGCCCCGTGCCGCACCACCGCGCCGCTCGCCCGCCGGAGCCGCTGCTGCACCGCCACCGCGCCGCCCTCCGCCGGCTTGCCTCGCCCCGCTCGCCGGAGCCGCACGGCCCTCGCCGGAGTTCAACCTCGCCGCCGCCGGTTTTCTCTCGAAAACCGCCAAACCTCTGCGAACCGGTATAAACCGACCCCGGTTCTTTTTTTAAGTTCGGTTTTTTTTAAAAAACCTAGACTAGATCTATTTTTTTAGGTTTTATTAAATAGCGAACATCGACTATTTTGATCTTATAAACGAGCATTCATTATTTAGTATTTTCGTCTTCTGGTTATTTTTCGGCCAGGGACCTATCCGTGAAGATTTTATTTACAGATTAGTCCCTAATTTTCAAATGACTATATCTTTTTGCTCGTTAGTCGGAATTAGATGAAACCAATGCCCACGTCTTCGTTACGATCTCCTCTATCCATTAATCCAACTCAAACATGTTTTTGAAAAGTTTAAAATTTGAATTAGATCAGATTTGAATTCAAACTTCGTTTGATCATAACTTGAGTTTCGTAGCTCCGTTTGAGTTGATTCTTTTTGCAAATCGAAGCTCTTGACCTAAACATTCTAATAAGGCCAAATTCACATAATTTTGGTACTGTTAGAAATTGTTTTATGTTGCAAGAGTTATTTGCTTGGTTTTGATGTTTTCGAATCGTCTTCTTCGATCTTTCTCATCTCTTGAGTGATTGCTTATGTGTGGTTACTATTGCTTGCTTACGATAGACTGACCGGAGTGTGACGAGTAGATCTATCAAGATTTTGAGTGAGAATCATCTTCATCAACATTGCAGGCAAGTTCACACTTTGATCATACCTTTTCTACAACCCAGTTTTATTGCATTAGATCAATCCTCACACATTGCATGATTAGGATTTAATTAAACTGTGGGATGGGAAGTAGATGAGGTAGTGCCTATTACCTGTTTATTATCAAACCTTTGGGAGTTACTTCTACGTTTGCTTATTATGCCATGCTATGCCAGTAGACGTGGATTGGGTGAGTGATATCCATGACAGATGTGAGATTGATAATTAATGGTTTATCTAAGGTGGCAACTTAAACACACATCTGGATGGATTGAGGCACCTGGGGTTACTAGGACTTGCCTGTTTTTTTTGGACCGCCACCCAGGCTCAAAGGGATCATGAGATTATTCATACTAGAAACTTCCGTGTGCAGCCACAAGCCATTATGGGCTCTGGCATAGTTGACTAAGTTGTGCGAACTCTTACAATGGTAGACTAGCAGATGTAGGGGTTGTAGGTGGTACGGTCTACCCGATCGTAAGGTGCTAGCGCTTCTGAAAGACTATGTCTCGGTCATCCGTCTTCTCAAACACCATGTAGTGTGAGAAAACAAACGGAGGCGATCGAGTCTTGTGGGGAAAAGTGCACAAACCTCTGCAGAGTGTATAAACTAATCATGATTAGCCATGTCCCCGGTTATGGACATCTTGAGTATCTAGTTCTTGGATTATCTTGTTGATCTCATCACGTTACTTTAAATGAATATTGTTGGGTTTAATGATGTTACTTAATTGGGATTGAGAATGCTGTCAACCATTCTCAATGTTCAACAACCACCATGATAGTTAAATAAATTTATTCCTTTGCAGTAGGGAAAAATTGGCTTTACGCAAAAACCTTATAACCATAGAGCTTTTCCACCAGCCATATATGCATATAGTGATAGCCATTGTTCATCATTTTCTCTATGGTGTGAATTTGCCAGTACATTCAATGTACTGACCCTCTGTGGCTGCAACGTCTCATGTTGCAGGATTATCTTACGACGAGTAAGTGATACATTAGGGTTACGATTTCTACACTCAACTTTGCCGTTGGTGTTGATGGGAATCCACAACCTTATTACTTCCGCTATTTTGGATTTGAGGTAATAGTATTTACGTTACTTTTACATGTGATTTACCTCTGTTATAAATCCTCGAGTACTATGTGTGTCAGCATACCGATCCAGGGATGACACTTAAGCACAGAGACTTGACCCATTCGGGTCGGGTCGCTACAGGACCGCAAACATCTTCCAGCACTCGCCTTTGGGCGACATGCTAAACTCATTGAAAAACCTGTCCTTGGCGGGGGACTCACAGTCGAACTATGTTCGGTTCGAACTAGGGGCTGATGATGGAGAATCTTGCTTCTCACCCGCCACCCACTCCATAGCCATTGTCGAGGACTTAACCAACATGCTCGATTACGGCTCCGAAGACTTGTACGGTATAGACGACGATGTCGAAGAAGAGCAGGGCCGAAACCCGCCACTCACCAGATGTGGGACGGTCACTTCTTCATACGACGTATACGCGGTGGATACACCTAAAGAAAATAACGATGATGGCAAAAGACGCAATGGATACGCGGTGGATACGCGGTGGATGAACCTCCTAAGACGCAGCCCAGACGCCGGCGTCAGCGGCGCCGCTCTAAGTCACGTCGTGCAAAAGACAGTAATACCGGCACCGGAGAAAACAAAATCCTGGACGATGCCGAAGAAAATGAAGCCCCTGTTGGGGTAACATCCAAACAGGATGAACTGGTAGACGGGCACGATAGCCCGCATGAACAGGTCATACACGAAGACCCGGAGGACAGTAATTATCTTCCGCTCTCCGAGAATGAGGAGAGCCTCGGCGACGAGGATTTCATCGTGTCTGAGGAACCTCTCGAGCAGGAGCGCTTTAAACGTCGGCTATTAGCCACCGTAAGGAGCCTGAAAAATAAACAGCAGCAGCATCAAGCTGACCAAGACCGGCTCAGCGATAGATGGACAGATATCCTAGTGGCCTAAGAATACGGCCCCGGGCGCACAACCAAGGGTTACCTGCAGCGCAGATTGCTACCTTAGTTTGATAAGGAAGCGCCGGAGCTTGTACCACGCGGTCGGGACAATGCGGCTAACCGACCACCATGCGGTCGGGACAATGCGGCTAACCGACCACCATACAGTAGCCTGCCTCACCCCAAAGAAAAAATAGAGATAAAACAGCTCGGGGTCATACATACGACCCTCGGCAAGACCTAGACAGTAGAGAAGGACATACCAGATCAATCTACAGATCGCGAGGACGTGCCTCGACACGCAACGTCGGCTACCTATTCCGACGGGACAAGTCTAGTCACGCCTGGCAGAGAACCGCAGACGAACTCCATCCAAGCTACGCCGCGACGTGGCCCAATATAGAGGCGCCACTCACCCACTCTACTTCACTGACGAAGTAATGGAGCATGAATTCCCAGCAGGGTTTAAACCTGGGAATATAGAATCGTATGATGGACCAACTGATCCCGTGGTATGGATCGAGGGTTTTCTTCTCCATATTCATATGGCTCGAGACGACCTTCATGCCATCAAATACCTCCCACTAAAACTCAAATGACCAGCAAGGTACTGGTTAAACAGTCTGCCTGAATACTCTATCGGCAGCTGGGAAGATCTGGAAGATGCCTTCCGCGACAACTTCCAAGGTACATATGTCCAACAGCCCGGAGAGTCAGCCAGAAAGCTCTGGACTAGGTTCTTAGTTAAAAAGAACCAAATCGTAGACTGTTCGGACGCGGAAGCCCTAGCGGCCTTTAAGCACAGTGTCCGGGACGAGTGGCTCGCCCGCCACCACGGTTAGGAAAAAGCCACCGCGGTTAGGAAAAACCAAAATCTATGTCAGCCCTTACCGCTCTGATGACCCGCTTTTGCGCGGGAGAAGACAGCTAGCTCGCTCGTAGAAGCAACAGCGCCAGCGACCCGGGCACTTCCGAAGTTTGAGAGGCAACGGGAAACCACCATGCAATAAGCACAAACGTGGCAATAGTAATGAGGGAGAGCACGACACAGCGGTCAACGCCAGATTCGGCGGCCCCAAACCCGGTCAGCGGAAGAAGCCATTCAAGGCAAACAGAGATAGACAATCCAACTTGGATAAGACATTGGATAGGCCCTGCCAGATTCATGGCCACTCCAATAAACTAGCTAACCACACCAATAGAAACTGTTGGGTCTTCAAACAGGACGGCAAGTTAAACAGCGAACACAAGGGGAAGAAGCCGCCCGGCGATGGCGACGACGACAAAACTCACCTACCAAACACCAGGGATCAGAAGCAGTTTCCCCCCGAAGTAAAGACAGTGAACATGGTACACATGGCACAGTCCCGTATAGGGGAACGCATGGAGCGCTCTCTCCGTGCAGAGGATCACACTACGGCTATATCAGCCGAACTACACAGATGGGGCGTTACACCGCATACCTCGTCGGCCATTAAGCCACCGGTCTCCATTCAACATGACAGTTCAAATCCTATATAGGACTAGCAGTTCGGCTTCCGCCGTCCGCCGCATATACCTGGAAAATCTGTACCGTGCATACATAACTACGCACTTAAAATACACTAGGCACCGGCGGAAGCACAATACGGACGGACCTGAAAGTACTCCCGTAACCTTTTTCTAACTATTTTTTCTTCTTCCTTTTTCTTGTTTCCCTCCACAGGTGGCTCAATGGCTGGCCCCGGACGCTATCGGAGTTCGGGTTCGTAAACTCACCCAAGGGCTATTTCCGTCAAGGAGTCCCTTCACCGAGGACAGGCGGCGCAGACGTGCGACAGGAGGTCCAAAATAACTTTTTGTAGACCGCACTCTCTATTTCGAGCCTGTAAAGTGCCTTTTTCCTCCGCCTTCAACCCCTAGCATATCAAATAACTGGGGTTGCGGCTTTGTATCTATATACATGATTGGCATATCACTCAGATCCCAGTAAAAATAATCCATTTTTTCTACAGAACCGAGTTTTGCCCCTACGGTTGTTTCAAACATACACCTCAGCATAACTTGCTAGGGGCTTGGTATGGGAACAAACGAGTTGCCGACAAGTCCGAACATCTCTATAGAAAACTTCGGCGTCGCGAGTTTGGTCTTATATGCATTAGCTCCAAATCATGTCTTGAGTCAATAGTTGGGTTGCCCGGCTCCTGTGCTTGCTATCCTACGTTCCGCTCTATCGGCTAGGGTAGTAAAGGGAAAACTACTGCGATTGTGCTTCTGGTTCACCTTGTTAAGCACCTCAGTAGAGAAAGCCGAAAATTGACTGTCATAATGCGGCGAGAGCTGTTCAACCACTCGATGAATTATCAGAATCTTTCGCGATTCCCTCCGTGTTACATGAAGGACCTCTTTTCGGTCAAATATGTAGACGCATCGCATGAATAAGCCGCATACATACCAGGGGCTATGCCGTAGACCCACCATAAAACTCCTATGGCTAAGTGAAAGTGTTAACGCCCTATAGTCTGGTTGCCTGGTTCGCCGCATCGACACCTCCTTCACGGACCAAGACGTTGGGTCAAGAGTGATCAAATGCTTTTTCGAACACCCCCATACTTCCTACGAGGGGGCTGAAGCTGACGACTGGAAAACTTTTAGTTCATACACAAATGGCCGCACAGGAGGAACAAAACCCTTTTGGCAAAATCAGAATATAGACTGATTATAACAATTATCTTTTTCAACTCGTAAAAGGTTCACTCGAATATTATGCCTTTCGAACATTGACCCTCTATCAAGCGGGCAGCCTCTAAGACGTCCTCAAAGTAATGCTCTCGTGGGTGATGGTCCTTGCCCTTGGGTGGACCCTGCGCTGCAACATCGACGGCCTTCATCTTCCCCCAGTATGTATTGACTCGGGCAAAGGCCATCCGTGCACCTTTAATGCACGCCAACCTCTTCACAGTATCGATACGTGGCACCGCATCAGCAAGCCGCCGCACCAAGCCGAAATAGCTATTCGGAATCGGCTTAGTCGGCCACAGCTGAAGTATGACGTTCTTAATGGCAGCGCCGGACATCCTGTGAAGCTCGGCCCATTGAGACATCTGTTCATTCAGCAGCAGAGGGCGTTTTGATGCGCCGAACTGTGACCAGAAAAGCTTCTCCGTCGCATATCCCTCTTGCGCTTGGTAAAACCGTGCTGCATCAACTGAACTCTTCGGCAGGTCCAAAAACACGTCTGGAGAACTCCACACTTGGTTAAGCTGAGCATAATTCGAATCACCGAACTTCGTCTGTAATAAAAATGGCTTACCAGATGCAATCTCCCCGGCTTGCCGGATCTCCTCACGGGCCGCTCTGGATTCGACCGCGCTTCTTTCGCCTCTCGCAGGGTCTTGTCAAGCTCAGCCGCTTTGGCTTTATTCTCCTCCTCTAGGAATTCACAGCCACTCGTAGTATTTTTCAGCTCGAGCGCCATTGAGGATATTTTCTCCTCACCTTGGTGCCGCGCAGCTTGTTCGGCCTTTAACTCGGCCGATGCCTTTTCGGCAGCCGCATTACTAAACCGGGCCTGCTCCTTGGCCCGGGCCTGCTCCGCCCGAAGATTCTCAACGGCGACGGCACCATCTGCAGCCATGCACATCCTAGTATGCAACTTTCAGCGGCATGCTTATATTACAAATACGTATATGTAAGGATTGCTCCGAATATATACCTTGCGACTCGTCAAGACGCCTATTGATAAGTGCGATATCAGCATCTGCATCATCAATCTTGTGTTGCAAATTCGCAATCTCTACAGTCCGGACAGTTTCCGGGGAGGTTACAGCCTGTGTTCCAATTAATCATATTACTTCATGGGCATATCTTTTGATCCTCTGTTCGCCTCCCTCAGGAAGCCAATCAGAGTCTCAGGGGCTACTATCTATACACAGGTGTATTCTTGAATAAAACACAGTCGAACATATTATGGCACAAACCTCGAAGCCTCTTAGCAGGCCCATGAAGGCCTCATTCAATCCTCTTTTCGCGGACAGGACCTTTTCGACCACCTTGCCCATCAAGGTATGATGTTCCTCTGAGACAGACGCATGTCGTAGCATGTTCGTCAATATATCCGGCGCCTCTGGGTCTCCGGAGGCTGCTGTAGGAGTACGGCCTCCCTTTCAAGGGATCCATTTATTCGTATCCGGCTGTAGACCAGAATGTTTGGGGCCCTTATTGTTGGTCCCCGGACCCTGGGCCACCAAAGTATCACCTTCAGGTTGTGTCTTCATCATCCCTCGCACCACTTGTTGATCAGGAGAGACCCTTTGCGACGACACCTTGAAGTCGTCTGCCCTGTTGGGGGAGGAGATTGGTGGAGGCGTCTCGCTCTCCATCATCTCCGGAAGAAGATCCCCCGAGGAAGAGGATTGTTGAAGAAGACTGTGTGCCGAACTGCAAAAAACATATATTCTAGATGTTACAAGAAAGGGATGGGACATGTTTAAAACACCCTTGTTTACTTACAATTTGGCCTGAGGCTTGTCCTCGTCATGGGACTACACGATGACGTTGTCCTCCAAGCTCGAGCCACCCGACGAAGGCATTTTGCCTCGCTTAGGAGCCTTTTCCTCCCAATCTTCGGAGGCGGCCCTTTTCTTCCCATGGGGGGAAGCGACGTTGACTTCCTCGTCATTTTTGTCTTCGGACGATGGAATCTTGATTCCTCTGGACACAATGTCTGGCACACCTTCGGGATGGGGGCCATCTTTGGTCCTCTCTGCCTTGCCCTCTTTCACAGGCATCTGGTACGGTGTTGGGGCTAGCATCCTTGTTAATACAGGATCCGCTGAACCTTCGGGAAGGGGGGCCGGACACCTAATCAGCTCCACTTTCTTTATCCAGCCCTGGAAGGAGATAGTTTGCTCAGTAATGTATTGCAGCATACTTAAAAAAGGGGTCAAGTGCTTACCGAGGTATCCAGACGGTTACAGTCAAGGCATGTGTCCTCAGTAGTGTCCGGCCAATGTTTTCATTTTTCGAAAAACAACTTCCACATCCCTTTGTGCGTACTGCCGAAGAAGTGTTGGAGGGTTCGTGGTCCTTCTGGATTGAACTCCCGCATACGGAGAGGCCTATGTTGGCATGGTAGGATTCGGCGAATCAGCATTACTTGAATCACGCTGACAAGATCGATGTGCCTCTCGAGTAGGGTTCGGATGCGGCTTTGTAGAGTCCGCACTTCATCAATTGATCCCCAATCCAGCCCCTTGTTGGCCCATGATGCAAGCTGTAACGGTGGGCCAGGGCGAAATGTGGGTGCAGCTACCCACTTGGTGTTGTGGGGCTCCGTAATGTAAAACCACTCTCGCTGCCATTGATTGGAAGCTTAGGTAAAAGAGCCTTTTGGCCAAGGAGTGTTGGTGAGCTGGCTGACTACATCACTGCCGCACTCCACCTGTTCCCTGTCGACTACCTTTGGTTTCACATTGAAGGTCTTGAGCCATAAGCCAAAGTGTGGGGGGATTCGGAGGAAGGCCTCGCACATAACGATGAACGCTGAGACATGGAGGAAAGACTCTGGGGCTAGATCGTGAAAATCTAGTCCATAATAGAACATTAGCCCCAGACGAAGGGATCAAGAGCGAGCCCTAGCCCTCAAAGGAACTGTGAGATGAATACGACCCTCTCGTCAGATCTGGGGGTCGGGATAACCTGCCCTTGAGCAGGAAGCCTATGGTGGATCTCTGTGGTCAGGTATCTGGCCGCTCGAAGCTCCGCAATGTCCTCCTCTATAACAGAGGAAGCCACCCATCGGCCTTGAGGGCTGGGTCCAGACATAATGGGGAAGCTCGGTGCAACGAAGTCAAAACCTTGGGTGCTAGAACTCAAAGTTGGAGAGGCTCAAGAGAAGTTTGGCATCAAAAAGGATAGCCCTTGGTTCCTTTATAAAGGCAGCAGGAATTAAAATGCCTCCTCTTAAGTCTGAAAGCCTGCCTATTCCTAAGGGATCTTTCCAACAGAACGGTTGGGTTACCCATGCTCGTGTTAATGAGAATCCCGTAATAAGGGGGCACGATCTCTGTTTCGACAGAGCGTGCCAATAGCTACCGTGCCTCGAAACATGGAACGGTGGGACAGGAAACGGTTCGAAAAACCAGGCGAGCGTGATGTCACGTTATCAAAGTTGTCATCAGATTGGACTCATGGAATATTATATTCTCTCAGCGGTTGTGTGTGGTGTTGTGTTACAGGTCTGGACACGTTCAAATACATCCGAAGACTATTTTGGAGTTCGGAGGAAGGAACCCGCGTTGCAATGCCGAAGACAGATCTACGCGCCGGATACGTTGCCATTCAAGCCAGGTTCAGGGGCCACTGAGGGAGTCCTAGACCAAGGGGTCCTCGTGCATCCGGCCTATTAGCCATGGGCCGGACTGATGGGCTATGAAGATACGAAGACCGAAGATTGCACCCGTGTCCGGATGGGACTCTCCTTGGCGTGGAAGGCAAGCTTGGCGACCAAATATTTAGATTCCTTTCTTTGTAACTGACCTTGTGTAACCCTAGATCCTCCCGGTGTCTATATAAACCGGAGGACTTAGCCCAGAGGGGGGAGACATTATCATAACCATACAAGCTAGACCTCTAGGGTTTAGCCATTACGATCTCGTGGTAGATCAACTCTTGTAATACTCATATTCATCAAGATCAATCAAGCAGGACGTAGGGTATTACCTCCATAGAGAGGGACCGAACCTGGGTAAAACATTATGTCCCCTGTCACCTGTTACCATCGACCTTAGACGCACAGTTCGGGACCCCCTACCCGAGATCCGCCGGTTTTGACACCGACACACCTAGACTCCGAGTCAGGTCCAAACTTATGTTGAAACTTGAGTTTTTAAATGGTTGTGGGGTACATATTGGGGAAGCAATCAGTACTATCTTTCTACTATCTCATTAATCTCGGGTGTCTACTATGAGTTTCATGTTGGGTGTAAACAAACATTAAAGGAGCCATTATCTATATTTTTTAACTAAAGCTATTATCTGTCTGCTATCATTGGTTTTGGGTCTATCCATAGTTTGCTACCATCACTCTGGATTTGTGCATGCACTCCTTACATAATCTCACTATGTTTTATTCCTATGCATGTCAGTTATTGTACACAATGGAACTGAACATATAGAGCAGAAGAGATGAGCCTTGCGTGGCAATAAAATTTCATGCACACGTCGCTCCATGGTGGGCGCAAAGGCAGCCCCCCTCCACCCATTTCAGATCGTAATCAAGAGAAAGATAACTGTTCTAAGGGGGGTTCAGAAGCAGAAGACCACTCCTATTTACCCCATGAGGCCTTCTCTCTAACTTGGCATGCTGATGTTGGTAATATCATGCATATGGTGCCTTGCATTGCTTACTGTATACATCAAAGATGTCATCTGCTTAGTTTAGACATGCTTTGTGTCAATGCCATCTGTTTAGTTTCTTTATTGTATATGTGAATCATGCAATGCCATCTTGTTTAGCCAGGCATCATATATGTGAATTTTGCAATGCCACCCTGGTTAGCCAGTCATCTTATATGTGAATTATATCATGACATCATTTTTTTATTACGTGTTAAATTTGTCAACAATTTTAGTACATCCATTACTCTTCCTACGCATCAGCCATTCGGCACGGTCATGGAAAATCTGGAGTGGAAACAAGGTCTTTAGAGCAGACAATGCTGTCTGACAAAGCGCATGTCTTGCTAGTTACAGATAGTTCCTCATAGGAGGATTTAGAGACAGATGACCAGTCCTATTACCACCCCCCCTAAGGTGCATGCTCTAACTTGGCAGGGTTATGTTGCTCATATCGTGTGTATGGTATCTTGCATTGCTATGTCATTTGCTTAGTTTAGACATGCTTTGTGTGAATGCCACCTGTTTAGTGTCTAATTACCATATATGTGAATTATGCAATGCCATCTGTTGCAAGACATTATATATGTGAATTACGCAATGCTATCTTGTTACAAGGCATTATATATGTGAATTATGCAATGCCATGCTGTTTAGCCAAGCGTCATATATGTGAATTATATCATGCCATCCTTTTTTTATTACTCATTGCTTTTGTCGACAATGTTTGTATATTCAACTGCTCTCCCTGTGCATCGGCCATTTGAATTGGTGATGGAGAAATCTGGAGTGAAAACAAGGTCTTCAGAGCAGACAATGCTACCTGCTGAAGCAGATATCTTGCTGGTTACAGATAGCTCTTTAGAGGAGGATTCAGAGGCAGATGACCAGTCCTATTATCCCCCTGAGGTGTATGCTCAAACTTGGTAGGGTTATATTACTCATATCATGCATATGTTGTATAGCAGTGCTTAGTTTTTACATCATATACACGATATTGAATGACATCTCCTTAGTTGACACATCATATATGTGATTGCCCTCTGCTCACTTCCTTAGTATATAAATCATATATTTGTATTATATCATGCCATGATGTTTACATAGACAGCATGTATCTGAATTATGGCATGCCAACCCATTTTCTAAAGACATAATATAGTTATATCATCTCATCATGTTTACATAGTAATCATATTTTGAATTATGTCATTCTATCCGTGAATTATATCATGACATCATGTTTCCATCGACAGCATGTTTGTGATTTATGGCATGCCAACCACTTTAATAGACACGTCGTATAGTTATATCATGTCATCCTGTTTACATAGTCATCATATTTTGAAGTCTGTCATTCTATCATGTTTAGTTAGCCATCATACATGTGAAATTGTGTCATGCTATCCTGGTTAATTAGCCATCATATATGTGAAATTATGTCCTGCTATTCTGTTTGGTTAGACCACATAAATGTGAATTATTTCATGCCCTGTTTTATTCCCTACTATCCATTGCACCTGTCTATCTTACAATGTCTGTACATTCAATTACTTTTCTTGTTTATCAGCCATTTCAATTGGAGGGGTGATGGCAGTATCTATGGGAGTAAAAACACGGTCTTCGGAAAAGTTCGTGCTGCCTGTCGATGGAGATTGAACCATGGTTGTACTTGCCCAAGAACCAGCCCCACCACACATAACCCAGACTCACGCAGATTGTACCCCTACCCAGTTGGACAGAGAACCAGCTACACCCCTTCTAACCCCAACCCCAGCAGATAGTAACCCAGTTCCCGTTGACACAACACCGTCTCCACCACAGAGCACCCAAACACGATCAGTTAGTAAGGCAACTACAGTGCCTAAAGCACGGGGACCACCACTCCGAACCCCAAGTCAACGCTTAAAGCAGAAGAAGAATTGTTCTCAGGTTAGGTTCCGTAGCTATGGTTCATACTAATTTGCTCTTGCATCACTGTATTTACTCATACCAACTAATCTCAAATTTGAAGGATGCAATTGAAACTCCAATGGCGCAATAGGTATGTTTCAAACCTGTTTGATTAACATGTTTGCTATTGTAACTTGCTCTATGTTGATTTCAGTTTCAATTGAATAAACAGTTAGGTTCTCATGCCATGCATATTACAAGTGTTGTTATTTCTTTGTAGTTTCCCACACTTATATTCTGTCTATGCTGCTTTGTCTTAAATAGATATGATTCGAACTCTATCTATCTTGATTTGGCAACATAAACTAGAATGATATAGACCATACTGTGATCATACTAGATAGATATATGTTTGTTTCATGTTGTTATCTTGTCCACCTTACTACTGAACTGGTTTACCGAAATGAGTTTCATATACTACATTGTAAACATGCGATGTGTTTGTTTGTTTCTCTTTTAGAACGCGGATAAAATATTGGAGAAGAGTACCCCGTTATGCAATGGTAAAGGAAGTAATGCAGATAAGGTTCAAGATAGTGAGACATCCCTGTTGGTCTCCAAGAAAGCTGATAAAAACTATATTGAAGACACTGAGACAACCCCAAAGTCTTGTCTTGATGTAGTGTTCGAGTTACTGGCTACTACTGCTGGCACCAGCTCTTCGAACTCGCTGCCTGAATCAGTTCGGCTTCTTGAGTCTTAACTTCAAGTTGAAAGACATCGATTAGATGTTATGCGACAGGAAGCCGAAGGACTGAGGAAGTCCCTGCAGAATTCAGATGCATACTTTCTGGTGCAACAACAAGTGCTGGAGGATTTAAATGCCAAACAAGAGAAATTTAATAAGCTTGCTAAGCATCTTGCCAGCATTATGGGTACCCAGGATATTGTTTCTTGAGCTCTTCTGAAGTGGTTTTAGTTCTGGACTTGTTTTGCTGCGTTTATATGTTGCTTTGTTCCCTATATTTGCACCGGTGGCGAACTTTGATGCCCAGTGGATGTAATATGTGTAATAGCCGTGATAGCCTAGCGTAAGTTGCTTGCTAATTTATTTCCTTATTGTCTTGTTTATTTGTTTTCTTGTAGTCAGTGCAGTTCTTTTTCCGCGGTTTGCTAGTGGCCGCTGTCGGTGTCAAAATCGGCGGATCTCGGGTAGGGGGTCCCGAACTGTGCGTCTAGGTCGGATGGTAACAGGAGGCAAGGGACACGAAGTTTTACCCAGGTTCGGGCCCTCTCAATGGAGTTAAAACCCTACGTCATGCTTGATTAATATTGATGATATGGGTAGTACAAGAGTAGATCTACCACAAGATCGAGGAGGCTAAACCCTAGAAGTTAGACTATGGTATGATTGTTGATGTGTATGTTGTCCTACGGACTAAAACCATCTGGTTTATATAGGCACCGGATAGGGTTAGGGTTACATAGAGTCGGTTACAATGGTAGGAGATCTCCATATCTGTATCGCCAAGCTTGCCTTCCACGCCAAGGAAAGTCCAGCCCGGACACGGGACGAAGTCTTCAATCTTGTATCTTCACAGTCTAGGAGTCCGGCTGAAGGTATAGTCCGGCTATCTGAACACCCCCTAATCCAGGACTCCCTCAGTAGCCCCTGAACCAGGCTTCAATGACGATGAGACTGGCGCGCAGATTGTCTTCGGCATTGCAAGGCGGGTTCCTCCTCCAAGTACTTCATAGAAGATTTTGAACACAAAGATAGTGTCCGGCTCTGCAAAATAAGTTTCCACATATTGCCTTAGAGAGAATAATATTTACACAAATCAAATCTGCTGACGTATTTCGTAGTGTGACACACCACGGCCAAGCCTTTATCCGAGTCGTTTTATTATCCCACCTCAGTGCGTCATGCGAGGAAGTTTCCTTGGCACGTCTTGTTAAAGCAGAGATCATGTCCCCTTATTCTGGGATTCTCATTAATACGGGCGTGGGTAACCCAACCGCTTCTAGGACTCCTAGATTATAGGCAAGTCCAAACGAACACGGAGAGGACGCTTGATATTCACCCTCTTTATAAAGGGGACAAGGCTTTTATTTTTCCCTCCCGTGCTCAATCGAATCCTTCCCCCACCTCAAGCTCAAATGCCCGAAGTTCAGGTCAGGTGCTCCGAACCTTCAGTCATGTCCGGATCTAGCCTTCAAGGCCGATGGGTGCCTTCCTCCGTCACGGAAGAAGACATCAAAAAGTTGAGGGAGGCCAGATATCTGACCGCCGAGATTTTGCATCGGCTGCCTCCCCGAGGCAGGCCGTCCCCACCCTCGAACCCAACGAGAACGTCGTGTTCGTCTCCCACTTCCTCCGAGGTCTAGGCCTTGCTCTGGATCCTTTCGTAAGGGGTTTGATGTTTTACTACGGGCTAGACTTTCATGATCTAGATCCGGACTCCTTTCTTCATATCACGACATTTATTGTCGTGTGCGAGGCCTTCCTCCGGGTTACCCCTCACTTTGGCCTATGGCTCAAGACCTTTGAAGTGAAGCCTATGATGATCGAGGGGCAACATGCAGCATGTGGAGGTGCCTCAATACGCAAGATGACGGGAGCTCCGTGGCCCAAAGGTTCCATCCCAGAGGTGTCTGAATCAACAGGAGTGGTTCTACATCACGGCTCCTAGAAGTGCCAAGTGGGTGGCCCCCCTGTTTTCCGCTCGGGCCCCCCACCACAGCTGATGTCATGGATCAGCAGAGGTCTGAGCTGGGGGCCAGCCAAGGACGTGCCTATACTGCAAAGCCGCATTCGAGATCTCTTCACTGGAGATTTCAGTCTGGTTGCGGTAATACAGGTTATGCTGGTTCGTCAAGTCCAGCCTTGCAAATGCCGGCCTCTTCTCCTGTGGGAGTTCAATCCCGAGGGACCGCGTGCCATTCAAAATTTCCTCGGCCTGACGCACGAGGAGATGTACAAGTCATTCTTCGGACCTCAGGTGGAGTGTCCGAAAATCACCGAGGACATGGGCCTGAGCAGTAACCGCGCCGCCGAACAAGTAAGGCATCTTCCGGCCGAACATACTATCTCTCTTTGTTACGAAGTTATTTCTGAAAGTTCGCTTTTTGACCAAGACTGGCTAAGAAAGGCGAAGTTGATTCGGTGTTCGGCCCCCCTCCCTGAGGGTTTGGAAAATCCGGTATTGGAAAAGATGCTCCAGACCGCACCTTGCCCAGAGCCCTTGAAGGAAGATACTGTGGAGGATAATGCGGGCGGACGCGGGCCCCCAACGCTGCCCATTCTAGCCGAGGGAGCGAGCGTCTCCATGAAGGAAGACGGCCAGAAGAGGAAAAGGACTGCGCTCGGGGATTCGGAAGCCGAAGCTTCCAAACGGGAAAAGAAGTCTCCCACAGAGGGTCCTACCTCGGGGGGCGCCGTTGCCGCACAAAGTCCGCGGGGGGATCAGTTCTCCCGCGAGTCGTAAGTGACCCGAAATACTTTTAATAGTACAGATATGCCATCTTTTTCTTCTGAGACAATAACCACCGCATATATTTTTGCAGTTCGGGCCTTAGCCCCTCTCAAATGAGCTTGTCTTCGGGGGATCTTCTTCCAGAGATGATGGAGAGCGAAACGCCTCCTCCGGACTCCTCCGCGCCAGAAGCGGGCGACCCAGAAGTGTCGTCGCAGAGGGCCTCTCCAAGTCCGGTGAGGCCAGAAGATAATCCCATCGACCCCCAAAGCTCCCAATGTCCGGCTCCCGAAGAGGGCAGACAAAAGAGTCCGGCACCGTCTGGTCTACGACCGGATGTTCTGAGGGAGTTGGTGGGGTGAGCGGCCATCTCAGATGAACACCGTGTGCTGATGAATACGGTGATGGAGAGAATATCGTCCGCTGAAAGCGGATTGCATGAAGCTTTTATGAGTCTACTGACAGGCTTCGAGGTACGTAAAAGAATGTATGATAGTCCTGCACATGCTAGGTGTGCCCTGTGTAGATAGTAGCCCCTGAGACTCTGGTTGTCGTCGGAAATGACGACGAACAGAGGATCATATTCCCAGGTAATAACCATACTGCCTCTATGTGCAGGCGATGGAAGCTCCGGTGGCTAGCCGGACTAGCGAGTTTGCCCATTTAGAACGGCAGTTGGATGCGGCAGACGCCGATATCGAGCTTGTTAACAAAAGGCTTGACGAGGCGCAGGGTAAGTGTCCTTATCTGGTAAACGCCACATAGGAAGAGCAACATGATGCCAGTATCTTTAATATGTTGTGACTGCAGATGGAGCTGCCACTGTTGAAGCCTTGCGGGTAGAACTTGCCCGAGCCAAGGAACAAGCGAGGTTGGGTAATGCGGCTGCTGTGAAGGCGGCCGAGGAGTTGCAAGCCGAGAAGGCCGCGCATGGCGATACCCGAGACAAGATGGCCAAGATGGCTATAGAATTAAAAGCCGCCGCTGACCGTTGCCGGGTTCTTGAAATGGAAAACCAAGCGAATGCATCGGACCTTGAGAAGGCTGCTGCGACGAAAAAGGATCTCCGCTCTGCTATGAGGGCAAAGAAGGAGGAGCTGCGGGAAGCCGGGGATATTGTAGCGGGGAAATCCTTTATTTGCGGAGGAAATTCGGAGATCCACGGTACGCCCCTCTGGATCGGCTGTGGAGTTCGGAGGATGTGTATATGGATTTGGCGGCGAGCGCTGCCGATGCGGCCAAGTACTTCCAGGGTCAGACGGACCGTGAAGTAGACCAGCTGTTTTGGAGATAATTCCATTCTCCCGAGCGTCCACTTTCATTGACTGACCAATTAGCCGAATGGGCCGAACTAAATAGGTTGTACGGACTCTCCATGAGGACTGTTGTGGATCAGCTATGGCCGGAAAGGTCAAAACAGAACAGCTATTTCGGCTTGGTGCAGCAGGTCCTTGACGTGGTGCCGCGCATTAATGTGATGAGGAGGTCGGCATGCATAGAGGGCGCACGGATGGCCTTTTCCCATGTTAAGGCATACTGGGCGGAGATGGATGCTACCAATGTTGCAGCGCGGGATTTGGCTATAGGTCGAAAGGCTGCTGAGCACTACTTTGAAGAAGTTCTTGAGGGTGCCCGTTTGATAGAGACCCAGTGCTCAAAAAATATTATGTTTGAGTGATATGTAACCTCATTGTAAGCGAAATGCTTTTATAAATTTTTATAAGGCTATTTTTATACTTTTGCCTAAAAGTAATATGATGCCTCCTGGGCGGCCGTTTATGTATACATGTGTATAACCTAAAAGATTGCAGTCGTCGGCTTCAACCCCCACGCATATAATGCGGAGGTGATCGCAAAAACACGCATTCACACTTAACCCAACGTCTTGGTCCTATTAAGGAGCTGATAGC
Organism: Triticum urartu; assembly: GCF_003073215.2. Taxonomy (NCBI): domain Eukaryota; kingdom Viridiplantae; phylum Streptophyta; class Magnoliopsida; order Poales; family Poaceae; genus Triticum; species Triticum urartu. The sequence continues at coordinate 162,845,849 of NC_053023.1, read as the reverse complement.
GGAGCGAGCGAGGCAACCGGACTATAATGCTTTAGCACTTTCACTTAGCCATAGGAGTTTGACAGTGGGGCTACTAGATAGCCCCTGGTGGCTCCGCACTCTCCCGATTCTGGGGTGCGTGCATGCCTAGCCGGAAAACGGCCCTTCGTTAAGGCGGAGGAATTCTAACATTCCCACAGGTCATCGAGTGCTTGACCAGTCTCACGCTATATCATGACAGTCAGTTTTCGGCTTTCTCTACTGAGGTGCTCGTCCGGATGAACCAGGGCACAATCGCAGTAGTTCTCCTGGTGCTACCTTAGCCGGCAAGGCAGAACGTAAGGCACCAAAACACAGGAGCCTGGCAAACCCAACATTTGACCAAAGACAATGATTCGGAGCTGATGCATATAGAGCCAAACTCGCGACGCCGAACACTCCCTAAGGTATTCGGTCTTTGTGGTATAAATCGGGCCTAAATAGTGGCCTTTGTAAGAAGCCCCTTGTGTCCGGGTACATGCATTGTTCTGGCGTGGCCACATGCCAAGACGTCAGCATCCTTCTCAACGGTGGATATGTATCAACAAGAGACAGTAAAAAAGGTTTACGCAGGGTCTTAATCTAAAAAGAATCCTTGGAGCGGGTCCCTGCTGCACGTCTGCGCCTGTGTCTCCGTTGTGCCGTATCCTGGACAGGTGTAGCACGATGGTCGTCTGTAAAAGAGAGGAAGTTTAGTGAAAAAGTTGTCGTGCAAAAAGATAGTTTTTGAAAGAAACCATGTATATTTCAAGGTGATAAGAAATTGCCATTTGTCTGCGCACGTTGAGCCCCTTGTATTGACAAATAGGGGTGTGACCACTTATTCCATATAAATAGCGGCGCCGGACTTGATTAGTTGTATCTGAGGTCTTGACGACCTATTGGATGCTTTCGCTTGTCCGGGCGCATTTAGTGTGCGGCTGCCAAGGTAGCCTCACTCTCTTCGGCGCGCAGAGATTGCTTGATATTTCCGTGCACTATAATGATGCCACGTGGACCGGGCATCTTGAGTGTGAATGAGGCGTAGTGTGGTATTACATTAAAGCGAGCGAAAGATTCGCGTCCGAGCAGTGCTTAATAGCCACTTTGAAACGGAGCAATGTGGAAAGTTAAATGCTCGCGACGGAAGTTGTCGGGGGAGCCGAATATAACTTGTAGTAGGAGGGAGCCCGTACAACGAGCCCCTGGGCCTGGCGTTACTCCTTTAAAGGTAGTATTGCGATGGCGAATTTGTGTTGGGTCTAACCCCATCCCGCGGATTGTATCCTGGTATATTAGGTTTAGGCTACTGCCGCCGTCCATCAAGACTCTTGTGATGTGATATCCGCCAATTACTGGGTCTAATACCAGGGCAGCCCATCCTGCGTGTCGGATACTTGCTGAGTAATCGCGATGGTCGAAAGTGATCGGTTGAGATGACCAGTGGCAGGACGTCGTGGTGACATGCACTTGGGTATATTTTCCTGGGAGTGCCGCGTTGTTTTTTCCCTTGATTACGTGTAACACGTTTACTGTTTTGACTTCTGGTGGAAATTTCTTTTGTTCCCCCGTGTCTTGCTTGGGGGGCTCGTCCTCGTCTTCACTTGGTGTATCCTCCCCCTTGTGTACGGCGTTAAGCTTGCCGGACTGCTTGAAGACCCAACATTCTCTGTGGGTATGATTAGCAGGTTTACCAGGGGTACTATGAATCTGACATACTTGGTCTAGAATTTTGTTGAGGCTGGACAATTCATCCCTGGTGCCTTTAGGGGGCAGCTTTTGTCCTGGCCGAGAGCTTTTGAATCCGGCATTTACTGTCGGGCCCTTCGTGCTGTCTTCTTTATTCTGGCATTTGTTATTGCTGTTGCGCCGTGATTTCCCGTTTCCATCTCTAACTTCAGATGTACTGGGGTCGCTGGTGCTGCATCTAGCTAGCCAGCTGTCCTCTCCCGCTCAAAAGCAGGTCATGAGGTTTGTTAATGCAGCCATCGTTCTCGACTTATTTTGGCCGAGATGTCTGGCGAGCCATTCGTCATGGATGCTATGCTTGAAAGCCGCTAAGGCTTCGGCATCCGGATAGTCGACAATCTGGTTCTTTTTAGTAAGAAACTTGTTCCAAAGCTTTCGAGCTGACTCTCCGGGCTGTTGAGTTTTATGACTCAAATCGTCCGCATCCGGAGGTCGGACATAGGTCCCTTGAAAATTTGCCCAAAAGGCGTCTTCGAGCTCTTCCCAAGTTCCAATGGAGCTTTCGGGAAGGCCTTTGAGCCAGTGACGAGCTGGCCCTTTGAGCTTGAGGGGTAGGTACTTGATGGCGTGGAGGTCATCTCCTCGAGCCATATGGATATGAAGGATGTAGTCCTCAATCCAGACCCCAGGGTCTGTTGTTCCATCGTATGCCTCTATGTTTACGGGCTTGAATCCCGCTGGGAATTCGTGGTCCAGCACCTCATGGGTGAAACATAGGGGGTGTGCGGCACCCCTGTAGCTGGGTGTACCGCGTTGTTCGGATGTTTGTTGTGTTGCATTGTATGCTTGGGCGCGCTTGTGTGGTCCATAGATGGATCTGGTTGCGCCGTCCTTTGGGTGCGAGCCCTTGCATGGGTCGCGTATTGTATTGTGAGTGGCGTTGTATGCCGCTCTGTGTTGGTAGAGGCGTCGTCTATCCGACCAGGTGGCTGCTTTGATATTTGGTTGTGGAGGTTCTGAGGCCTCCTCATCGAATTCGGGTAGCAGCTTCCGCTTTGGGTAGCTCTTGGAGGGGCGATTCTCGCCGTACCTTGCTGCTGTGCTGAGTATTTTACTCCATCTGAATTGGAGTGTGTCTTGCGCGGCCTTGAGCCTTTGCTTCTTCTTTTTCAGGCTCCTCGCGGTGGCAACAAGCCTTTTACGGGCAGTCTGCTGCTCCGGGTGTCTGTCCGGCGTTATGTCGTCCAGACCATTATCCTTGATAGGATTTGTTTGTTCGGTTTGATTATCCGGATTGCCGTTGTCCGGCAGCGGTTCGCCCTACTCCAGCACTGGGTCTGTGTGATCGCTATTTCTGTCGAGGCGGGATTTGGGGTGGCGCTTGCGTCGCCGCTTTGACTGCTTTTCGAGGGAACAAGCCTTCGGTGCATCCTTCCGCTCCTCGTCGTCATCTTTTGGTGCGTCCACCATGTATATGTCATATGACGAGGTGGCGTTCCAGGGCCCAATAGGCGTTGGTTCCTCATCATCTCCTTCACCGGCGTCCATACCGTCGATGTCTTCGGAGTCGAAGTCGAGCATGTCGCTTAAATCGTCGACAATGGCTACAAAGTGGGTGGTGGGTGGGCTTTGAATTTCTTCATCGTCCGCATCCCAATCTCGCTGACCGTAGTCCGGCCAGGGCTCTCCTGATAAAGAGAGAGACTTTAGTGATTTTATAATATTGCCAAAGCGCGAGTGCTGAAAGATGTCTGCGGCAGTAAACTCCATGATCGGCGCCCAATCGGATTCGATTGGCAGAGGCGCGAATGGTCGGAGTCCAGAGAGGAGTCCAACTCCTTGGAATCATGAGTCTCGCGGAGTGCGGGGCTGGTGTTCGGCTCAATCGCCGTTAGGGTCACAGCCCCCGAGGCGGCGTCCAACCGCCCATCCTCGATCGGCGCAGTTGGCTCCGAATTAGGGATCGGAGCTGACGCGGGTGAGGCCTCCAGGGCACTGTTCGGCGGCAGAGCTAAATCATGCTCGTCGTGACAGAACGGTGCGCTCGGAAGTGGATCGAATCCGTCGAAGATCAAGTCTCCGCGGATGTCAGCCGTGTAGTTTAAACTTCCAAATCTGACCTGACGGCCAGGGGCGTAGCTTTCGATCTGCTCCAGACGGCCAAGCGAATTCGCCCGCAATGCGAAGCCGCCGAAGATGAAGATCTGTCCGGGGAGAAAGGTCTCACCCTGGACTTCATCGCTTTTGATGATCGTAGGAGCCATCGAGCCTGACGATGACGACACAGAGGAACTCTCAATGAAAGCACCAATGTCGGTGTCAAAACTGGCGGATCTCGGGTAGGGGGTCCCGAACTGTGCGTCTAGGTCGGATGGTAACAGGAGGCAAGGGACACGAAGTTTTACCCAGGTTCGGGCCCTCTCGATGGAGGTAAAACCCTATGTCCTGCTTGATTAATATTGATGATATGGGTAGTACAAGAGTAGATCTACCACGAGATCGAGGAGGCTAAACCCTAGAAGCTAGCCTATGGTATGATTGTTGATGTGTATGTTGTCCTACGGACTAAAACCCTCCGGTTTATATAGGCACCGGATAGGGTTAGGGTTACATAGAGTCGGTTACAATGGTAGGAGATCTGCATATCCGTATCGCCAATCTTGCCTTCCACGCCAAGGAAAGTCCCTCCCGGACACGGGACGAAGTCTTCAATCTTGTATCTTCATAGTCCAGGAGTCCGGCTGAAGGTATAGTCCGGCTATTCGAACACCCCCTAATCCAGGACTCCCTCAGCCGCAATAACCTATTTTTTAAAACTAGGCCACAATAACCATGGGCTACATATTTACTATACTTAACATGGGCCTCCTACGGGCCATAGAAACAATGGGCCTTCTACGAGGCGTAGAAACAATGGGCCTTATACGGGCCGTAGACACAATGGGCCTTCTACAGGCCGTATTATCAATGGGCCTTCTCCGGGCCGTATGATCGGTTGGCCAAACATGGGCCAACAACAGACCACATTATGATCGTAAATGGGCTAGAGTTGAAATCATTCGTTCATAGGCCGACCATAACGGGTCGTCGTTAATCGTCCGTATTTGATGACGCTATGAAAACGGCCCAACGTATTAACGGGCCACAAACGGGCCGACTGTAACCACGGGCTGAATTTGGCCCACAAGCAGAAAATGACACTAACGGGCCATAAGTAAACGAATGCTAGAAATGAGCCCAAGAATAAATGGGCCCTGAGAAGGCCGAAAGATAACATGGGTTGGAAATGGCCCAACGGAATAATGGGCCATTAATGGGTATAAAGTGATACACTATTCATTATGGGCCAGTTTCACCATGTGCCATTAACGGGTATAATGTGATACACTGTTCATTATGGGCCAGTTTTACCATGGGCAGTTAATGCGCCTAGAGTTACTAAGGGCCTCATATGGGCCGAAAGATGTCATGGGCCATACATGGGCCGGAAGTTAAAACAGGCTGGAATTATATTGGATGACCCAGATGATGCTACTGGGCCTAATTTGGATAGGTCGTAAATGGGCCCTGGGTTAGCGGGTTGTAAGTGGGCTATATGCGAACATGCCGTTAACAGGCTTGCCATGGGCCGGGCCGCCACCTTTTGACCAAGTCAAACGGGCCGGCCTTTTCGCAGGAATGGGCCTCTATTGGGCCGTGCCACGTGTCGATGTATCATATGCACTTTGGGTCCAATGAGTGGATGACATCTGTCCCAACGATGAGCCGACACGTGTTTCCTCCAGCCAATGATGATTTTACACGTGGAAAATCCCCATTGGCCGGGGCTGTTAACGGGTTATCGGATCCAAAATCGGACTCGATAGCTTAACGGCGTACCGTTACGGTGGATGCCACGTGTCGGTCACCCTTGACAAAAGCACTTCTATGACGCGCGATTTATCATCATGGAAGTGGACACTTCCGTGATGATAATTTTGGTAATGTCATGGAACACTTCTATGACAGCACAGGTATGACTATCTTGATTCTGTCATAAAATTGTCATGGATGTACATGCATGACAGAAAACGTGACCAACTGTGACAAACACGTATCATCACGGAAGTGTATTTTTTTTAGTGGTTCTTCTCCACCGACTGCCGAACCACACCGCACCAGAACCAGTTAACCCTCGTACACCTCTTCATCTGCAACTCCACTCCCGTGTCTTCCCATCTCCGGCTCGTTGCTGTCTGGGGCCTCACCGTCGTCCACCACCTTGGATGCACTCGGCGCGGCATGGTCAACCTGGTCAACGAACGACAACCATCGGAAGTGGACTGTACGTGGAGAGGCTGGCAGCTGGGTTCACGGCCGCACACAAGGAAATGCCTCCTTATTACGTGCAAAATAATGATTCCTCCACCTGACATCTGGGACCCACCGGAAGGGCCCCTGTATTTCGTGAAAACAATGTTCCCGCCGCTAACAGCTTGGACCCACCAGCTATATCTTCGCACGCAAGGAAGTGCTTCCTTATTACGCACAAAACAATGAATAATCCCCCTGCTAACTGGGATCCACCATATGGGAGGCTAACTTGTGGGCCTACTAAGTTGAGGCGGATGGAGGGCTTTGTCAACTTAGTCAATATGAACGATTCTAGCTCCAGTGACCGTACAATGTCCATCCAATGGTCGTAGTGCTTCTTCAACCTCTGGTCTTCTTGCTCCAGCCACCCAAAGCAGCGCCGGTCGTGCTGCCTGCTCCTGCCCCTTGTGTCCAGTTGTGCTGCCGCGGAGGCCTCATCGGCCCCTACTACTCCCATCGCTGGCCAGGCCATCCCTCTACTCACCCACACCCCCTGTTATTCTGCGATGACGCCAGCCTCACACTGCAGCCAAACCAGTGAACCCTCGTACTCCTCTCCGCGTGGGCATCCACTGTCGCGTCTTCCTCGGCTCCGCGTTGTCCCCTTCCTAGGCCTCACCAACGTACACCACCCTGGTGCTCTCGGCGCGGCGTGGTCAACGTGGTCAAGGAATGACTTCCATTGGAAGAGTACTGTACGTGGAGAGGCTGGAAACTGGGTCCACGGCAGCAGCAAGGAAGTGCCTCCTTATTACGCGCAAAATAATGCTTCCTCCACCTGACAGCAGGGACCCACCGGACGGGCCACCTTATTTTTTGAAAAAAACGATCCCCCCTGACTGATGGGACCCACCAGCTACATCTTTGCACGCAAGGAAGTGCCTGACAGTCGGGACCCACCTGGTCGAAGCATACGTAGCGTTGACATTCTGGTCGCAAACGTGTACGTACATATTGGTCGATTTAGAGGCGTGCACGTGTCGTAGTAGAGGCGCGCACGTAGCATGTACAAGTATTTACAGTGGCCAGGGTGCAAGAAAGTAAATATGACCACGTACGTACATACGGGCGGGGTCTTGAACGCCTACTCGCGCATACGTACTGAAAGTGCGTTGTATCGACTAGAGGGGGGTGAATAGGCGATTTTTATGAAAGTCTTCAAAACGTGGGAGTTATGAAGACAAACGATAGAAATAAACCTAATACCCTGCAGCGGAAGGTAGACTACACTAGGCAAGCCATAGTCAAGTATTCAATAGAGTGAAAGCACAATGACTAATAGCAGGAATGTAGTAAGGATCAGGTAGGAAGATATTGTGAAGCCAGACAGAACACGCAGTCACTCAGTGAAGACAAAAGAGAGTGCAAACATACAATGATTTCACAAGGAGTAACAGTAAGTAAAGGGAAGGGAAGATGAAACCAGTGACTCGCTGAAGACAATGATTTGTTGGACCAGTTCCAGTTGTTGTGACAACTGTACGTCTGGTTAGGGCGGCTAGGTATTTAAACCTTAGGACACACAGTCCCGGACACCCAGTCCTGAACACGCAGCTCAGGACACCCAGTCCTCACCGTATTCCCCTTGAGCTAAGGTCACACAGACCTCGCCCAATCACTCTGGTAAGTCTTCAAGGTAGACTCCCAAACCTTCACAGACTTCGTTCACCGGCAATCCACAATGTCTCTTGGATGCTCAGAACGCGACACCTAACCGGCTGGAGGATGCACAGTCCTCAAGTGTAATAAGTCTTCAGATCACACAGACAAGAAGACTTAAGTGATGCCTAATTCTCTTTGGCTCTGGGTGGTTAGGGCTTTATCCTCGCAAGAAATTCTCTCTCAAAGGCTTCGAGGTGGGTTGCTCTCAAACGACAAAAGCCGTACTCTGAATCTGAGCAGCCAACCGTTTATGGTTGTAGGGGGTGGGCTATTTATAGTCACTTGGCAACCCGACCTGATTTGTCCGAAATGACCCTGGGTCACTAAGGAACTGACACGTGTTCCAACGGTCAGATTTCAAACTCACACGACAACTTTACTTGGGCTGCAAGCAAAGCTGACTTGTCCGACTCTGGACAAGATTCGCTCTCATAGTCTTCACTCAAAGACATAGGTTTTGGTTAGGCATCACTTCAGTCATTCTGACTGGTTCTCTTGGACCCCACTTAACAGTACGGTGGTTCCTATGACTCAACACAAAAGAAAGAGAACTACGAAAGATCTAAGTCTTCGAGCTCCATAGGCTTCATGTGGTGTCTTCTCTTGTCATAGTCTTCAATGTGAATATCTTCATAT